>NC_141830.1:25856096-26156096 GCF_982586985.1 Callionymus lyra | reverse complement strand
GAGTGTGTTCTGAGGGTGAGTGTGTTCTGAGAGCGAGTGTGTTCTGAGGGTGAGTGTGTTCTGAGAGTGAGTGTGTTCTGAGTGTGTTCTGAGGGCGAGTGTGTTCTGAGGGTGAGTGTGTTCTGAGAGCGAGTGTGTTCTGAGGGTGAGTGTGTTCTGAGAGCGAGTGTGTTCTGAGAGTGAGTGTGTTCTGAGAGCGAGTGTGTTCTGAGGGTGAGTGTGTTCTGAGAGTGAGTGTGTTCTGAGAGTGAGTGTGTTCTGAGAGTGAGTGTGTTCTGAGAGTGAGTGTGTTCTGAGTGTGTTCTGAGAGTGAGTGTGTTCTGAGAGTGAGTGTGTTCTGAGAGTGAGTGTGTTCTGAGGGTGAGTGTGTTCTGAGAGCGAGTGTGTTCTGAGGGTGAGTGTGTTCTGAGGGTGAGTGTGTTCTGAGAGCGAGTGTGTTCTGAGAGTGAGTGTGTTCTGAGGGCGAGTGTGTTCTGAGAGCGAGTGTGTTCTGAGAGTGAGTGTGTTCTGAGGGTGAGTGTGTTCTGAGGGTGAGTGTGTTCTGAGAGCGAGTGTGTTCTGAGGGTGAGTGTGTTCTGAGAGCGAGTGTGATCTGAGGGTGGGTGTGTTCTGAGGGCGAGTGTGTTCTGAGGGTGAGTGTGATCTGAGGGTGAGTGTGTTCTGAGGGCGAGTGTGTTCTGAGGGTGAGTGTGTTCTGAGAGCGAGTGTGTTCTGAGGGTGAGTGTGTTCTGAGGGTGAGTGTGTTCTGAGAGCGAGTGTGTTCTGAGAGTGAGTGTGTTCTGAGAGCGAGTGTGTTCTGAGAGCGAGTGTGTTCTGAGAGCGAGTGTGTTCTGAGAGCGAGTGTGTTCTGAGGGTGAGTGTGTTCTGAGAGCGAGTGTGTTCTGAGAGTTAGTGTGTTCTGAGTTTGTTCTGAGAGTGAGTGTGTTCTGAGGGTGAGTGTGTTCTGAGAGCGAGTGTGTTCTGAGGGTGAGTGTGTTCTGAGAGTGAGTGTGTTCTGAGAGCGAGTGTGTTCTGAGGGTGAGTGTGTTCTGAGGGTGAGTGTGTTCTGAGAGCGAGTGTGTTCTGAGGGTGAGTGTGTTCTGAGTGTGTTCTGAGAGCGAGTGTGTTCTGAGGGTGAGTGTGTTCTGAGAGCGAGTGTGTTCTGAGAGTGAGTGTGTTCTGAGTGTGTTCTGAGAGTGAGTGTGTTCTGAGAGAGTGTGTTCTGAGAGCGAGTGTGTTCTGAGAGTGAGTGTGTTCTGAGAGTGAGTGTGTTCTGAGGGTGAGTGTGTTCTGAGAGTGAGTGTCTTCTGAGAGTGAGTGTGTTCTGAGAGTGAGTGTGTTCTGAGAGCGAGTGTGTTCTGAGGGCAAGTGTGTTCTGAGAGTGAGTGTGTTCTGAGAGTGAGTGTGTTCTGAGAGTGAGTGTGTTCTGAGGGTGAGTGTGTTCTGAGAGCGAGTGTGTTCTGAGGGTGAGTGTGTTCTGAGGGTGAGTGTGTTCTGAGAGCGAGTGTGTTCTGAGAGTGAGTGTGTTCTGAGGGCGAGTGTGTTCTGAGGTTGAGTGTGTTCTGAGAGCGAGTGTGTTCTGAGAGCGAGTGTGTTCTGAGGGTGAGTGTGTTCTGAGGGCGAGTGTGTTCTGAGGGTGAGTGTGTTCTGAGAGAGAGTGTGTTCTGAGAGCGAGTGTGTTCTGAGAGTGAGTGTGTTCTGAGAGTGAGTGTGTTCTGAGAGTGAGTGTGTTCTGAGAGCGAGTGTGTTCTGAGAGTGAGTGTGTTCTGAGAGTGAGTGTGTTCTGAGAGCGAGTGTGTTCTGAGAGCGAGTGTGTTCTGAGAGCGAGTGTGTTCTGAGAGCGAGTGTGTTCTGAGAGCGAGTGTGTTCTGAGAGCGAGTGTGTTCTGAGGGTGAGTGTGTTCTGAGAGCGAGTGTGTTCTGAGAGCGAGTGTGTTCTGAGAGCGAGTGTGTTCTGAGGGTGAGTGAGTTCTGAGAGCGAGTGTGTTCTGAGGGATAGTGTGTTCTGAGAGCGAGTGTGTTCTGAGGGTGAGTGTGTTCTGAGGGTGAGTGTGTTCTGAGAGTGAGTGTGTTCTGAGAGCGAGTGTGTTCTGAGAGCAACTGTGTTCTGAGAGCGAGTGTGTTCTGAGGGTGAGTGTGTTCTGAGAGCGAGTGTGTTCTGAGAGCGAGTGTGTTCTGAGGGTGAGTGTGTTCTGAGAGCGAGTGTGTTCTGAGAGCGAGTGTGTTCTGAGAGTGAGTGTGTTCTGAGAGCGAGTGTGTTCTGAGAGTGAGTGTGTTCTGAGGGTGAGTGTGTTCTGAGAGCGAGTGTGTTCTGAGGGATAGTGTGTTCTGAGAGCGAGTGTGTTCTGAGGGTGAGTGTGTTCTGAGGGTGAGTGTGTTCTGAGAGTGAGTGTGTTCTGAGAGCGAGTGTGTTCTGAGAGCGAGTGTGTTCTGAGAGCGAGTGTGTTCTGAGAGCGAGTGTGTTCTGAGCGTGAGTGTGTTCTGAGAGCGAGTGTGTTCTGAGAGCGAGTGTGTTCTGAGAGCGAGTGTGTTCTGAGCGTGAGTGTGTTCTGAGAGCGAGTGTGTTCTGAGAGTGAGTGTGTTCTGAGGGTGAGTGTGTTCTGAGAGCGAGTGTGTTCTGAGGGATAGTGTGTTCTGAGAGCGAGTGTGTTCTGAGGGTGAGTGTGTTCTGAGGGTGAGTGTGTTCTGAGAGTGAGTGTGTTCTGAGAGCGAGTGTGTTCTGAGAGCGAGTGTGTTCTGAGAGCGAGTGTGTTCTGAGAGCGAGTGTGTTCTGAGGGTGAGTGTGTTCTGAGGTTGAGTGTGTTCTGAGAGCGAGTGTGTTCTGAGGGTGAGTGTGTTCTGAGAGCGAGTGTGTTCTGAGAGTGAGTGTGTTCTGAGTGTGTTCTGAGAGTGAGTGTGTTCTGAGAGAGTGTGTTCTGAGAGCGAGTGTGTTCTGAGAGTGAGTGTGTTCTGAGAGTGAGTGTGTTCTGAGGGTGAGTGTGTTCTGAGAGTGAGTGTCTTCTGAGAGTGAGTGTGTTCTGAGAGTGAGTGTGTTCTGAGAGCGAGTGTGTTCTGAGGGCAAGTGTGTTCTGAGAGTGAGTGTGTTCTGAGAGTGAGTGTGTTCTGAGAGTGAGTGTGTTCTGAGGGTGAGTGTGTTCTGAGAGCGAGTGTGTTCTGAGGGTGAGTGTGTTCTGAGGGTGAGTGTGTTCTGAGAGCGAGTGTGTTCTGAGAGTGAGTGTGTTCTGAGGGCGAGTGTGTTCTGAGGTTGAGTGTGTTCTGAGAGCGAGTGTGTTCTGAGGTTGAGTGTGTTCTGAGGGTGAGTGTGTTCTGAGGGCGAGTGTGTTCTGAGGGTGAGTGTGTTCTGAGAGAGAGTGTGTTCTGAGAGCGAGTGTGTTCTGAGAGTGAGTGTGTTCTGAGAGTGAGTGTGTTCTGAGAGTGAGTGTGTTCTGAGAGCGAGTGTGTTCTGAGAGTGAGTGTGTTCTGAGAGTGAGTGTGTTCTGAGAGCGAGTGTGTTCTGAGAGCGAGTGTGTTCTGAGGGTGAGTGTGTTCTGAGAGCGAGTGTGTTCTGAGAGCGAGTGTGTTCTGAGGGTGAGTGTGTTCTGAGAGCGAGTGTGTTCTGAGAGTGAGTGTGTTCTGAGAGCGAGTGTGTTCTGAGAGTGAGTGTGTTCTGAGGGTGAGTGAGTTCTGAGAGCGAGTGTGTTCTGAGGGATAGTGTGTTCTGAGAGCGAGTGTGTTCTGAGGGTGAGTGTGTTCTGAGGGTGAGTGTGTTCTGAGAGTGAGTGTGTTCTGAGAGCGAGTGTGTTCTGAGAGCAACTGTGTTCTGAGAGCGAGTGTGTTCTGAGGGTGAGTGTGTTCTGAGAGCGAGTGTGTTCTGAGAGCGAGTGTGTTCTGAGGGTGAGTGTGTTCTGAGAGCGAGTGTGTTCTGAGAGCGAGTGTGTTCTGAGAGTGAGTGTGTTCTGAGAGCGAGTGTGTTCTGAGAGTGAGTGTGTTCTGAGGGTGAGTGTGTTCTGAGAGCGAGTGTGTTCTGAGGGATAGTGTGTTCTGAGAGCGAGTGTGTTCTGAGGGTGAGTGTGTTCTGAGGGTGAGTGTGTTCTGAGAGTGAGTGTGTTCTGAGAGCGAGTGTGTTCTGAGAGCGAGTGTGTTCTGAGAGCGAGTGTGTTCTGAGAGCGAGTGTGTTCTGAGCGTGAGTGTGTTCTGAGAGCGAGTGTGTTCTGAGAGCGAGTGTGTTCTGAGAGCGAGTGTGTTCTGAGCGTGAGTGTGTTCTGAGAGCGAGTGTGTTCTGAGAGTGAGTGTGTTCTGAGGGTGAGTGTGTTCTGAGAGCGAGTGTGTTCTGAGGGATAGTGTGTTCTGAGAGCGAGTGTGTTCTGAGGGTGAGTGTGTTCTGAGGGTGAGTGTGTTCTGAGAGTGAGTGTGTTCTGAGAGCGAGTGTGTTCTGAGAGCGAGTGTGTTCTGAGAGCGAGTGTGTTCTGAGGGTGAGTGTGTTCTGAGGGTGAGTGTGTTCTGAGGGTGAGTGTGTTCTGAGGGTGAGTGTGTTCTGAGGGTGAGTGTGTTCTGAGGTTGAGTGTGTTCTGAGAGCGAGTGTGTTCTGAGGGTGAGTGTGTTCTGAGAGCGAGTGTGTTCTGAGAGTGAGTGTGTTCTGAGTGTGTTCTGAGAGTGAGTGTGTTCTGAGAGAGTGTGTTCTGAGAGCGAGTGTGTTCTGAGAGTGAGTGTGTTCTGAGAGTGAGTGTGTTCTGAGGGTGAGTGTGTTCTGAGAGTGAGTGTCTTCTGAGAGTGAGTGTGTTCTGAGAGTGAGTGTGTTCTGAGAGCGAGTGTGTTCTGAGGGCAAGTGTGTTCTGAGAGTGAGTGTGTTCTGAGAGTGAGTGTGTTCTGAGAGTGAGTGTGTTCTGAGGGTGAGTGTGTTCTGAGAGCGAGTGTGTTCTGAGGGTGAGTGTGTTCTGAGGGTGAGTGTGTTCTGAGAGCGAGTGTGTTCTGAGAGCGAGTGTGTTCTGAGAGTGAGTGTGTTCTGAGGGCGAGTGTGTTCTGAGGTTGAGTGTGTTCTGAGAGCGAGTGTGTTCTGAGAGCGAGTGTGTTCTGAGGGTGAGTGTGTTCTGAGGGCGAGTGTGTTCTGAGGGTGAGTGTGTTCTGAGAGAGAGTGTGTTCTGAGAGCGAGTGTGTTCTGAGAGTGAGTGTGTTCTGAGAGTGAGTGTGTTCTGAGAGTGAGTGTGTTCTGAGAGCGAGTGTGTTCTGAGAGTGAGTGTGTTCTGAGAGTGAGTGTGTTCTGAGAGCGAGTGTGTTCTGAGAGCGAGTGTGTTCTGAGGGTGAGTGTGTTCTGAGAGCGAGTGTGTTCTGAGAGCGAGTGTGTTCTGAGGGTGAGTGTCTTCTGAGAGCGAGTGTGTTCTGAGGGTGAGTGTGTTCTGAGAGCGAGTGTGTTCTGAGAGCGAGTGTGTTCTGAGAGTGAGTGTGTTCTGAGAGCGAGTGTGTTCTGAGAGTGAGTGTGTTCTGAGGGTGAGTGAGTTCTGAGAGCGAGTGTGTTCTGAGGGATAGTGTGTTCTGAGAGCGAGTGTGTTCTGAGGGTGAGTGTGTTCTGAGGGTGAGTGTGTTCTGAGAGTGAGTGTGTTCTGAGAGCGAGTGTGTTCTGAGAGCAACTGTGTTCTGAGAGCGAGTGTGTTCTGAGGGTGAGTGTGTTCTGAGAGCGAGTGTGTTCTGAGAGCGAGTGTGTTCTGAGGGTGAGTGTGTTCTGAGAGCGAGTGTGTTCTGAGAGCGAGTGTGTTCTGAGAGTGATTGTGTTCTGAGAGCGAGTGTGTTCTGAGAGTGAGTGTGTTCTGAGGGTGAGTGTGTTCTGAGAGCGAGTGTGTTCTGAGAGTGAGTGTGTTCTGAGAGCGAGTGTGTTCTGAGGGTGAGTGTGTTCTGAGGGTGAGTGTGTTCTGAGAGTGAGTGTGTTCTGAGAGCGAGTGTGTTCTGAGAGCGAGTGTGTTCTGAGAGCGAGTGTGTTCTGAGAGCGAGTGTGTTCTGAGCGTGAGTGTGTTCTGAGAGCGAGTGTGTTCTGAGAGCGAGTGTGTTCTGAGAGCGAGTGTGTTCTGAGAGCGAGTGTGTTCTGAGCGTGAGTGTGTTCTGAGAGCGAGTGTGTTCTGAGAGTGAGTGTGTTCTGAGGGTGAGTGTGTTCTGAGAGCGAGTGTGTTCTGAGGGATAGTGTGTTCTGAGAGCGAGTGTGTTCTGAGGGTGAGTGTGTTCTGAGGGTGAGTGTGTTCTGAGAGTGAGTGTGTTCTGAGAGCGAGTGTGTTCTGAGAGCGAGTGTGTTCTGAGGGTGAGTGTGTTCTGAGAGTGAGTGTGTTCTGAGAGCGAGTGTGTTCTGAGAGCGAGTGTGTTCTGAGGGTGAGTGTGTTCTGAGGTTGAGTGTGTTCTGAGAGCGAGTGTGTTCTGAGGGTGAGTGTGTTCTGAGAGTGAGTGTGTTCTGAGAGTGAGTGTGTTCTGAGGGTGAGTGTGTTCTGAGAGCGAGTGTGTTCTGAGGGTGAGTGTGTTCTGAGGGTGAGTGTGTTCTGAGAGTGAGTGTGTTCTGAGAGCGAGTGTGTTCTGAGAGCGAGTGTGTTCTGAGGGTGAGTGTGTTCTGAGGTTGAGTGTGTTCTGAGAGCGAGTGTGTTCTGAGGGTGAGTGTGTTCTGAGGTTGAGTGTGTTCTGAGAGCGAGTGTGTTCTGAGGGTGAGTGTGTTCTGAGAGCGAGTGTGTTCTGAGAGCGAGTGTGTTCTGAGAGTGAGTGTGTTCTGAGAGCGAGTGTGTTCTGAGAGTGAGTGTGTTCTGAGGGTGAGTGTGTTCTGAGAGCGAGTGTGTTCTGAGGGATAGTGTGTTCTGAGAGCGAGTGTGTTCTGAGAGCGAGTGTGTTCTGAGGGTGAGTGTGTTCTGAGGTTAAGTGTGTTCTGAGAGCGAGTGTGTTCTGAGGGTGAGTGTGTTCTGAGAGCGAGTGTGTTCTGAGGGTGAGTGTGTTCTGAGAGTGAGTGTGTTCTGAGGGTGAGTGTGTTCTGAGAGCGAGTGTGTTCTGAGAGCGAGTGTGTTCTGAGGGTGAGTGTGTTCTGAGAGCGAGTGTGTTCTGAGGGTGAGTGTGTTCTGAGGTTGAGTGTGTTCTGAGAGCGAGTGTGTTCTGAGGGTGAGTGTGTTCTGAGGGTGAGTGTGTTCTGAGAGTGAGTGTGTTCTGAGAGCGAGTGTGTTCTGAGAGCGAGTGTGTTCTGAGGGTGAGTGTGTTCTGAGGGTGAGTGTGTTCTGAGAGTGAGTGTGTTCTGAGAGTGAGTGTGTTCTGAGGGTGAGTGTGTTCTGAGAGCGAGTGTGTTCTGAGGGTGAGTGTGTTCTGAGAGCGAGTGTGTTCTGAGGGTGAGTGTGTTCTGAGGTTAAGTGTGTTCTGAGAGCGAGTGTGTTCTGAGGGTGAGTGTGTTCTGAGAGCGAGTGTGTTCTGAGGGTGAGTGTGTTCTGAGAGTGAGTGTGTTCAGATGGTGACTGTGTTCTGAGGTTCAGTGTGTTCTGAGAGCGAGTGTGTTCTGAGGGTGAGGGTGTTCTGAGGGTGAGTGTGTTCTGAGGGTGAGTGTGTTCTGAGGGTGAGTGTGTTCTGATGGTGAGTGTGTTCTGAGAGCGAGTGTGTTCTGAGAGCGAGTGTGTTCTGAGGGTGAGTGTGTTCTGAGGGTGAGTGTGTTCTGAGAGTGAGTGTGTTCTGATGGTGAGTGTGTTCTGAGGTTGAGTGTGTTCTGAGGGTGAGTGTGTTCTGAGAGCGAGTGTGTTCTGAGGGTAAGTGTGTTCTGAGAGCGAGTGTGTTCTGAGGGTGAGTGTGTTCTGAGAGCGAGTGTGTTCTGAGGGTGAGTGTGTTCTGAGAGCGAGTGTGTTCTGAGGGTGAGTGTGTTCTGAGAGTGAGTGTGTTCTGAGGGTGAGTGTGTTCTGAGAGTGAGTGTGTTCTGAGAGTGAGTGTGTTCTGAGGGTGAGTGTGTTCTGAGAGTGAGTGTGTTCTGAGAGTGAGTGTGTTCTGAGGGTGAGTGTGTTCTGAGAGTGAGTGTGTTCTGAGGGTGAGTGTGTTCTGAGAGCGAGTGTGTTCTGAGGGTGAGTGTGTTCTGAGAGCGAGTGTGTTCTGAGGGTGAGTGTGTTCTGAGAGTGAGTGTGTTCTGATGGTGAGTGTGTTCTGAGGTTGAGTGTGTTCTGAGAGTGAGTGTGTTCTGAGAGTGAGTGTGTTCTGAAGGTGAGTGTGTTCTGAGAGTGAGTGTGTTCTGAGGGTGAGTGTGTTCTGAGAGCGAGTGTGTTCTGAGGGTGAGTGTGTTCTGAGAGCGAGTGTGTTCTGAGGGTAAGTGTGTTCTGAGAGCGAGTGTGTTCTGAGGGTGAGTGTGTTCTGAGAGCGAGTGTGTTCTGAGGGTGAGTGTGTTCTGAGAGCGAGTGTGTTCTGAGGGTGAGTGTGTTCTGAGAGCGAGTGTGTTCTGAGGGTGAGTGTGTTCTGAGAGTGAGTGTGTTCTGAGGGTGAGTGTGTTCTGAGAGTGAGTGTGTTCTGAGAGTGAGTGTGTTCTGAGGGTGAGTGTGTTCTGAGAGTGAGTGTGTTCTGAGAGTGAGTGTGTTCTGAAGGTGAGTGTGTTCTGAGAGTGAGTGTGTTCTGAGGGTGAGTGTGTTCTGAGAGCGAGTGTGTTCTGAGGGTGAGTGTGTTCTGAGAGTGAGTGTGTTCTGAGGGTGAGTGTGTTCTGAGAGTGAGTGTGTTCTGAGGGTGAGTGTGTTCTGAGAGTGAGTGTGTTCTGAGAGTGAGTGTGTTCTGAGAGTGAGTGTGTTCTGAGGGTGAGTGTGTTCTGAGAGTGAGTGTGTTCTGAGAGTGAGTGTGTTCTGAGAGTGAGTGTGTTCTGAGGGTGAGTGTGTTCTGAGGGTGAGTGTGTTCTGAGAGTGAATGTTCCAAACAAGTACCGAGCTACTTGATCCAACTTTCATCCAATCAAGCGACTCACATACAAAAGTATATATTTGAATCATAATATTTAACATTTAATATCTCAAATGTTTTTTAAATATAATTAAATTCAATTAAAAATGTAATATTATTTATTCATAGTCTTTTAAATTCAATAATAAAATGTTGGTATAAATGAGTCACCAGACATTACCAAACGAGCACAACATCCAACTTTCATCCAATCACGTGGCACGCAGACAAAAGTTTATATTTTATATATTTGAATTTGAATATAAAGAAATAAATCAGTGGCAATATAATATTTAACCTTTAATATTGAAGTGGTTTTTTTTAACTTTTTTTTTTTTCTTTTAACATTGAACTATTGAAAGGTTGATATTTTTTATTAATTAAATTAAAAAATAATAATATATCTTCTGAATTAATGGTTTTAGTTTTTTACACGTAGAGTTTGATATTATAATTTCAATAATTCAAAAATACATTTTCAAAATTAAATATTGTTTTAATTCATTGTCTATTAAATTTGAATTTGAATATATAGAAAAATTTCAGTGGAATCCGAATATTGAATATTTATATTTAACATTTAAAATCTTATTTAGTTTTTTTTCTTTAAACAATAAAACATTTTTTAACAGTATAATTAAATCATTTCTATATTGAAAGGTTGATTTAGTTTTAGAATTCAATTTAAAATAAATAATATTTTCTCAATTAATGATTCAATGAAAAACCTAATAATTTAATATTTTTGAAGCCTTTTTAATTGAATTATGTAACAAAAAGTTATTTGATTTGATTTAATTTCCATATTTTTATATTCAATGCAAACGGGTATGAATTTGAAAATATTACTTTAAAAATTTTATTTTTTTATTTTGTATTTAGAACATCAATAAAAACTCCTTGAAATAATGCAATTATTAAAAAATTAAACTGACATTTAAAAAGTTAACTATAACGACACTGGATCAAGTCAAAGGAGCTTCTGTCTGAGAGGATCAAAGGTCAAACCTGTGGGGTCCATCAGGGTGTTGGCGGCCCCCCAGCGCTGGTACAGTGCCGCCAGCTCGTGGGGGGTGTAGTTCTTGAGAAAGCCCAGGATGTCGGGGGGCATGTCCGGCGTCTCCCCCGGCTTCACGTCTCCGTGTTGCTCCGTCAGCAGAGACGACAAGGAGTTCTGGTAGGACCTGTGGTCGAGTCCGGCCGGACCCGAGGACCCCCTGAACCCCTCGAGACCATTTTGGCTGGAGAGCATGAACCCCAGACCCTCCTGAGGCACCGAGTGTCGGTCCAGGGTCGGTGCCTGGGGCCGGGGCTGAGCGCTGGTCGCCCTCTCGGTGGCGGAGGACGACCCCGGGTCGGACTTGAAGCGAGGTCCCTCCACCGGCCGGGTCCTCTGGGTGGTGGGTCTGGAGGAGGATTGTGTGGCCGTGCTCTGCTTGTTCCTCTTCGGCGCCTCCATGGTGGCGCTCGGCGGCGGCCTCGTGCGTTGAACCCGCTTCCCTTGCGGCAGCGGCGGACACTCCTTACCCTCCAGCACCGGTGGCGGTCCGGTCCGTCTTCGGTCTTTGGGGCCCTTCAGGGAGCCTCTCAGGGCCCACTTAGGAGCCAGGTTTGAGTTGCTGCCGCTGATCCTGTGAGCGACCGTCTGGTGCATCCAGAGCACCTCGGGATAGTGGGTTGAGTGGGCGCAGAAGGAGCACTTGTGCTTGGGGAACTTCTGGAATGAGGTGGGCGCCGGGCCCCTGTAGCCCTCCGCCCGCACGCACAGGTCCACCGGGGTCAGGCCGGGGTCCGGAGGAGCCGAGGTCGGGGAGCTCTTCAGACCCTGGAGAAGAGCCTTCTTCAACTTGGGGAACCCACCAAAGGAGCCTCTGTCGGGACAGGGGTCGGGGGTCGGCCTGTCGTCTGTGGGATGTTGGACTCGGATGTGGGTCAGAAGGACCTGAGGGTCGGTGGTGACGAAGTCGCAGCGACTGCAGACGTGAGGCTTGTCGTCTGGAAACACAACGTGAAACACACGTCAACGTCACGTTACGAGGGTTTGATGCCAGAAAAATAAAATAATTCATGGATATATATCCATCTTTATTCTTACGTTACTATAACGTTGTTGTTTTTTTGGGTGGAGGGGCTTTCAAATTGTGTTTTTTATGGTTTAAATTTTTATAAAAAATGTGAGTAAAATAAAATGATTCATTTTTTATTGACATTTCCAGGCACTTGTTAATTTCTGTGTTGCGATGTCAAGCTCCAGCCTCTAGATGGCAGCAGTCGATACGCACTCCCCAGCCAAAGGAACAATGAAATCCTGTGAGATGACTGAGGATGAGAGGATACAGTGGACTCCAGCAGCTTTTAAAGCTTGTTTTTTTAGTTCTATTAATTAGTTCTAGAACAATATCAAGATGTCACTAAAATGAAGTGTCTCCGAGAATTGTTGGAAAAATGATGCAAGTTCATCAAAATAAAAGGTATACAATCGTATCCTGGGATTAGTGTTGCTACAGCTGTGAGGTTAGGACCAGTCGTCACGAAGACAAAAGAAGTGAACATCAGATGAATTTGTTACTTGAAATCTGGAAATTATTTATAATATAAATTTGGGAACTTTTTGTAATTGTCATTTCCTTTTAGTTAGAATAGATCAAGTTCAAGTATTGAAAAAAGTAACCTGCAGGAACCCGTATCCAAGTATCATGATATTGTATTAGTACCAGTATCAGAAATGTTCGATCAACACCCAGAACTACACAAGGTCAAGGATCAAATAGAAACCAACTATTTTATTTCCTGTTTCTTTCTGTTATTCATCTGTAGTTCATGTTTAAATATGAAAACAGTTGGTTTTGTTTTAGGACTTTTGTCATTTCATTGTGTAATTGTGTATTTATTTCCTCTAGAAAGATTTAGGGGACTATAAACAAATGTAAAAGCGAAAGAGAAAAATATATACAATACAATAACATAATAATTAAAATTGATTCAACTACCTGGTTTAATACTATATAGACTGTATAATAAAGTTTTATCTATCTATCTATCTAAACTGCCACTGTATAGAATTTGACCCCTTTTTATTTACTCGCCACTAAATCTTGTAATAGTAGTTCTGATTAAACGCCAGCAGGTGGCAGCATTGCCCGTTTTCTATTTCTCATCGTGTTCTCACAAAATACATTTTTACTTGACGGTCAAGACGTGGATAGTAATGTAAGTTACTATTTAAAAAATACATCCTTTCTATCAATATTTTTATTAATATAATGTATACAAACAAAATTATGAAAATTTAAATGTGAATAAATAGAGTTACATTTAATTTAATATATGATACTATTTTATATTTTTATCTTATCTTCTTGTGTATCGGACATTACATCATTTTTTGTTTGTTATTATTATTATTAATGTATTTATATTACAGTTGTTTATTGTTAGGTATAGGTTTTTAAATGTGAATAAATACAGTTACATTTCATTTAATATATTTATATATATACATTTATTAAATACATATTTTATCGTCACACACTTGTATCGGACATTAAGTAAGTAAGTAAGTAAGTCATTTGTATTTATATAGCACTTTTTAAGATCAGGGTCACAAAGCGCTTCAACAATCAAAACAATACTCAATAAAATATATATTTTAAAGGTGATGAGAATACTGAGAACAACACAGGAGTTCCAGAAAATCAAGGATAAGCCTGCACAAATTATTTTTTCGTTTGTTATTATTATTATAATTATTTATTTATTTTAAACAGTTTAATATTGTTAGATATAGATGTTTTTTTAAGCTAATTTCCACAGCATCTATTTATCCTTCATCAATAGCATTTTCTAGTCGATAAATCCAAAACATTTCATGATCTTTAATCTCGACTTTAAATGATAAAACAATAGTTTATTAGTCATCGTTTTATCACGCTGTTGTTTTTTAGTTGTTTTTTTTTAAATCAATGTTAATGTTCAAGTGAGTTCATTTCCACGTAGTTCACAATCTCGTCCACCAGATGGCAGAAATATCAAAACTCTGTGGATTGAACTCCTCTCACTCGTAAGTGATTAAACTGATAAATAGATTTTAAATCTTCAGTTCTCGTGTTGAATCCTAACAATCCTAAAAAGTTGAGACGGCTGCTGACGAGGCAGATAAGAGGAGCATCGTTCAGACACACACAAATATTTACACAGCAGGGTGAACCGGTGAACAATAGTAAGCAGCCATCTGTTTTGCATTCGGCTTCCTGTTGGCAATAGAACCAAAAGACACACACACGCACACACACACACGCAGCGGAACAGGCAGTTTAAAGGCTTTAAAGACCCTTTTTTTATATCACAAAATAATCTGATAACGACACTCGTGAAAGTCAGAGAATAAAAGAAGCAATAAAATGAATCGCCAATAAATGTATTTATACTAAGAGTCTATAACTTGGATGTTACTGTGACTATGTAGTTCATTTTAAATAGGTTTTATATTTGATCTTTCATTGTGACGTAGAGCAGGATTCATCTTTGGGTCGTTGCCGTCGACGACTGTTCACGCAGCACTGATCCTGCGGGAGTTTGTCCCGAGTGTTTGTGTCCAGGTGACTCTATAAATACTCGAACATCAGGCTGACTCGGAGTAAGACGAGTGGATCAGGAAGTGTCGCAGCATCAGGAGCCAGAGGTTGAGGAAAAGTCACGCTGACCACTGAAGGATTTGTATTATTATTGTTATTAAATTAAACTTAAAAGTCTTGAAACACAATCTTGTGTACACTTTCAAATTTATTAAATGTATTTATTTATTTATTTTTATCATCAGCTACTTCCAATTATTTATTGTACATACCACATTTTTTAAATGTTTTATTGTTTTATTTATTATTATTATTGAATTCGACTTTAAAGTCTTTATACACAACCTTGTGTTTACTTTCTATTTATTAAATTTAGTTGTTTTTGTAAGTAAGTAAGTAAGTAAGTAAGTAAGTAATATTTATTTATATAGCGCTTTTCGAGACCAGGGTCACAAAGCGCTTTAACAATCAAAACAATACTCAAAACAGTACATACTTCAAAGATCAAGACAACACCGAGAACAATACAGTCATCAGCTACTTCCAATTATTTATTGTACATTTTTTAAATGATTTATTGTTTTATTTATTATTATTATTGAATTCGACATTAAAGTCTTGATATCTTGTATGGATATATATCTTGTAGTCTTGATATCTTGTGTGTATATATATATATATATATATATATATATATATATATATATATATGTATATATATAGATAGATAGATATCTTCTTTTTTTTTTCTTTTTTCTTTTTTTCTGTAATGTTTTCGTTTTTTCACAGCTGTTCGTTTCATTTCGTCAAAATAACTTTTTGGGAAAATATATTTTGAGTATGTGTTCAAAATATGCGTGTTTTTTTAATGTTTTTTTTTCTTCATTCTTCTTAAACTACTTAAGAATTGATATACAATTACTACCTGTTTAACCTCAATGAAAAAATAAATGCCATGAATCAAGTATTCTTATTATATAATCAATCATTTTGGGGGTTTCATTTAGAAAACTAAATGGCAATAAAAATGATAAATAAACACAGGTTCTAATAAACCTAATAAGAAAGATAATATTGTACAAAATGATTTAAAAAATAATGGTTAGAAAAAGAAATGGTGCAAATAGAAATGCAAGAACTTCCTGGGGGTTTTTTTTGGACAGAAATAAATGAAATAATCTAATCAAATAAACTTAATTATTTAATCTTTTGGCGTCGATGGATGATAATAACAGTTTGTTTAAAAGTATATTGTTTAAAAAGTTTAAGTTACCAGTTTAGTTACAAAGGCTGTAGTGTCGTTATTCCGCCACACTAGGAAGTAATGTACCGAAATTTTCAAATATTTGATCTTTAGATTGTGTTTTTAAATCTTAATAGTGTAAAGAAATTAGGTAATAATCTCATTATTGCACATCATCAGTCATTTATTCATTTTCTACCACTTTATCCCTTAAGGGGGTCGAGGGGAGACTGGAGTCTATCCCAGTTTCATTGGGGCGAGAGGCAGGGGACACCCTGGACAGGATGCCAGTCTGTCTCAGCACACACAAAGACAGACAACCATTCACACACACACTCATACCTACGGACATTTTTTTCCAAAGTTCTCAATCAACCTCTGTATGTTTTTGGACTGTGGGAGGAAACCGGAGTGCCCGGAGTAAACCCACCCAACACGGGGAGAACATACATACTACACACAGAAAGGTCAAAAGTTGGCCTGGAACCGAATCAGCAGCCTTCCTGCTGTGAGGCGACCGTGCTAACCGCTGCACCACCGTTCGTCCATTATCAGTCATAAATGTACATTTGAGCAAGAAAATACAAATTATGAATAAAAATAAATCAATATTTTACATCATCATTTCAGATAATTGTAGTCGTTGATCAAGTTCTAGGCTTCAGAAGATCAGAAGAAGATCACTGACCCGTCACTGGTTCCCCTGAGTTTGCCGTTCCCATCTCAGACGCCTGATCCCTCAGCGTTGACGCCGGTGGGGAGTCTCCGTACCCCGGAGTGCTTGGTCTGCTTGGCGAGCCGGACTCCGGGTCGCTGGTGGACCCCCACTGCTCGTTCCTGGCCGCCCCCTCTTTGTCGCCCGCCGTCCTGCCGTCGTCCTTCCTGTGGACCCGCCGGTGCACCATCATCTGGTGGCGGCTGCGGAACACCTTCCCGCACTCGAAGCACTCGTTGCTCTTGGTCGGCGCCTGGCACTGGGACGCTCGCCGGCGGTCCTGGCGAGACGACGGCCGGTACTCCGAGTCGCTGAGGCTCTCGGGCGTGCGGTCGCCCTGGCTGCCCTGGCCAGAGCTGCCGCCCCGGCCTGACCCGCATCTCTCCTGGCCTTGGATCACATATTGACTGCTCTCCTTCTCAAAGACCACAGACGCTCCAGAAAGTTCCTCCTCCCTGAAACCTTTGTCCGAGTATTTGTGGCTGGTCTCCACGGGTTCCACGACTTTTCCTTTCGTCGCCAGGTGCCAGGCCTGGTAACTGCATAGTGGGTCAAGCTCAGGGATTCTTTTCCCAAGAAGCTTCTTCTCATTGTCCTCATCCTTCTCCGTGTTTGCGACAGGCCAAAGATTAAGGTAGTCCAGTAAACGTCTTTTAGCAGCGGGTGGGTCCTCGTTGTCTTGGGGTTGGACCTGGCTTTTGGATTTCCTCCCATTGTTGAGGTGGACTTTGTCGTGAGCCCTCAGACTCTCTTTACTGTGGAACAGGTTCCCACACTTGCAGCACGTCTGATACAGCCACGCGTTCGTGGCGACGGTCATGTCTGGATCCTGGGCTACGTCGTTGATGGTAACCGGCAGCTCGGCGTACTCCGCTTTCGTCCTCGACCTGGATCTGGTGTTGTGCGTTTTCATGTGGGATTTCAAGAACCAAGCTTCGCGGAACCGCCGGCCACAGATCCGGCAGCTGTGGTCGAGGATGCCGGCGTGTTTCTTCATGTGGGATTTGAGGAACCAGGCCTGGGAGAAGACCTGACCGCAAGTCTCGCAGGGGTAGGTTCCGTCGTTCAGGCTCGGATCGGGTTCCGCGACGGCCTCTTCCTTCGCGCTGGGTTCGTCCTCCGCGTCCGCCGTGATGTGGACCTTCTCAATATGGCTGAGCAGCTGGTCTTCCCGCTGCGCTTCGTACCCACAGAGGCGGCAACAGAACGGACGCTGGTCGCCGGTCGACTTCTCTCTTTTCATGCTCCTCGCGGGCGCTTTCCTCCGGTTCTCCTCGCCGCTGTCTCCTCCGATCATCCTGTTGCAAGCGGAGCTACTCTTGGTTGGACTCGTGCCTCCGTCCAGACCCTCGGACACCTTCATCTCCACCTCCTCCGCGCCTCCCTCGTCGTCCTCGTTGCTGTGGTAGGTGGAGAGCGTGCCAAGCTTGTGGCTGCGGATGTGAACTTTAAGGTTGCCCTTCTGAGAGGCCCGGTGGTCGCAGTAGGGACATTTGTACGGACGGACCCCTGTGTGTCGTCTCATGTGCTGCGACAACGAACTGAGGAAGGGGAAGCTGCGTCCGCAGATGTTGCAGTCGAACGTCTCCTGCATTTTGTCGTCTTCTCCATCGACTTCCTTGCCGTGTTTGGCTTTGTCGGCCGTCAGCTTCTGGCTCTCCACCTCCATCACCTCCACACTCTCACTAGAAGTCATCAGTTTACCTCAACTACTGCTATCTACACAGACACATCTAGAGACACCTCGGCAGCGACGGAGTCCAGTGAAACTATCGTTGCATCCGCAGTGGATAACAAAGCTGCTGTCCAGTCACCAGAAGCATCATCGGTCCATCATCACAGTGGTCACCACTCAATTGTCTCAACAAGGCGCTAGCATAGCATTTTCATTGTTGCTGCTGAGGTTTTAAATACTCGCTTTTTACTCCATATTCAAGACTTCACACAAGCCATGTCCACCTGGAATACAGGGAGGGGAGAAGGGGGTGGAGAAGACGGAAAGATTGTTAGCTATGCAGGAATATTTAGCTGTTATATTTAGAATCTGATGATAAGTATCACGATACAGGGACAACAATACGATATATTGCAAATATATAGATATATGTGTAGTATTGTCCAGTACTTGACTCTGGTGTTGCAGAATTAACAGACCACATGACTCTTGACAAAGTCGTATATGCTTTCATTTGTTTTCAAACCAAAATATGGCCAAAAATCAGCTTTAAAAGCTGCTGGACCCAATGCATCCTCTCGTCCTCAGTCATCAGCAGGATCTTGAGGGATTTCATTTTTCCTTTAGCTGCGGAGAACATAATGACTGCTGCCATCAAGAGGTCGGAAGGTATGTACTGTATCTGAGCTTTTATATTTTCCATGCAGTATTTCCTGTGTATTGCATTATTGAATGTATATACAGTATTTGATACATAGATAAACTTACGTATTTATATTTGATGCTTTTCTTCGTACTTTTTTTTTTACATTTTTATTTTTTATAAACTGGCTACATACAATAATTTATTTGAATAAAGTTGGTAGTAAAATAAAATGTAATACTTGTAAATATACAATATTTTATTTGAACAAAGTTGGCATTAAAATAAAATGTAACGCTTGGAAATAAACTATATTTTATTTGAATAAAATTGGTAGTCAAATAAAATGTAATACTTGTAAATATACAATATTTTACTTTATAAAGTAAGTAGTTTGGAGACGAAGTATGATTTTGTTGACTGACCACTCAGGTATGGCAGGAAGTGTTGATGTTGAGGTGCTAACTAACGTCCACTATAGAAGTAAAAATAACATCAGCCATTGATACGCTTACGTATATTAGATGTGTCGGCCATCTTGATCACATTTGAAAATATGGGAACCAGCCCTGGTCGTGCACACTTTGCACACTTGCATGTGTGAGAGGCTGGATGTTCCTGAGTCAACACTTTACTCGGGGGTGTGTGGGGGGCAAACGCGTTCGCGTCAGCAAAGATCAGCAGCGACTAAACCTCTCCACTCCCCACTCCAAAAGTGGCCTCACACACCCGCCTCAACCGACACCATCACATGTCAGGGATCTTAAAGTACACAACAGGAAGTGGCTCTTCAGACAGTTTCCTTTGGTTCAGAAAATGAAACTGCGTCGTGAAAAAAAACCCCTCAGGTTGTTTGTCAAGAGTATGTGCAACTACCTTCACGGACTAATATGATCCCGACAATGATTCCAAGCTTCCAGGAAGAGACCCTTGAAACATGAGCCTTGAAGATTATTACAGCTATTATATCAAGTGTCAAAGCCGGCAGAGTAATTCTGAATGAATAATTGATCTTAATCACACGAGTGTAATATAAAGCAATATAATCACGTCGCTTAATTAACAACCTTACTTTCTTATGTCTCCCCTTTTACCACGTGATCTTTCTCCATCGTAACTCTCGTCATCGAGGCAGAGAGACGGCAGAGATGTCGCTAACATTTTTGTTAATGTTTTTTTGAAAACACAAATTAAGTAAAAGTACAATTTAAACTGCTATTTAATTAAGTATTAGTTCTTACACCTGTGTGTTGTAGATGTATGTCAAGAATCTGTTGATACGATACGTAACTCGATACATAGTCAACGATACGATATATGGCGATACTGTGTAGTATCTTCTAGTACTTGACTCTGGTGTTGTGATAGTGTAGTAATAAGTATATTTGTGTATTATCGTTCAGTACTTGACTCTGGTGTTGTGATAGTGTCGTAACAAGGATATATTTGTAATATTGTTGAGTACTTGACTCTGGTGTTGTGATAGTGTAGTAACAAGGATATATGTGTAGTATTGTCCAGTACTTGACTCTGGTGTTGTGATGTGAAGTAACAAGTATATATGTGTAGTATTATCTAGTACTTGAATCTGGTGTTGTGATAGTGTAGTAACATCTATCACATCTCATCACTAGGATTAAAGGCGCCGACGAGGACGGCTGCCTCTTCCAGTAGCTCCGCAGCAATTTCTATAATTTTCTGTTTTTTATTAATTTTTTACTATAATTTTTTTAATGGATACTTTTGAACATGGAGAGAATCGTCTTGTTTACTCAAGGGAGGATCTACTGTCACTGAAGTCAATGGCACGGTCTGGAGATCGCCACGAGATCCCGATCGAACTTCAGCGCCGTTACAGAGGCTGTCGGGCAGGGAAGAGACTAAAGGCTAAGCTAACGGACAATCGGAGACGTCACAGACCAACGATCCCAACGATCACGATGGGGAACGTCAATTCACTGACGAATAAGATCGACGAGCTGTCTGCCCTCAACAACCAGCGGATCTACAGAGAGAGCAGCTTGTTGATCTTCACGGAGACGTGGCTCACTCAGCTGACTCCGGACTCACTCGTGGAGCTGCCTGGTTTCAGCACCATCAGAGCGGACAGAGACGCGCGCGCGTGTGGGAAGCGCAAAGGAGGAGGTCTGATCATGTACGTGAATAAACGCTGGTGTAGTCCGGGACACGTTACTGTGAAGAAAGTCTCGTGTTGTCAAGATTTAGAACTGTTGGCTGTCAGCATGCGTCCATATTATCTACCGCGTGAGTTCAGTCACGTGATCGCGCTGTGTGTCTACATTCCTCCGAGCGCTGCGGCTGCATCTGCCTGTGAGAAGATCCACACAATGACAGCTCGACTTCAGAATCAACATCCTGACACATTTATCATCATCTCTGGAGACTTTAATCATGCCAACCTGGACTCTACTCTGCCTACTTTCCATTAGGCTGTGGATTGTCCCACCAGGAATAACAGGACAATTGACCTTCTCTATTCCAACTTGAAGGACGCCTACAGAGCCAAACCTCTTCCTCCACTTGGAAGGTCCGATCACAACCTGGTCCACCTTCAGTCACAGTACATTCCTCTGGTGCAGAGACAGACTGTGACCACTAAGACAATCAGAAAGTGGACACCAGCTGTGGAGGATGCCATCCAGAGACTGCTTTGAAACAACAGACTGGGATGTGCTGCTGAGGTCTCATGGTGAGGACATCGAGGGACAGACACACTGTCTAAGAGATTATTTAAATTTCTGCTTGGACGTTGTCGCCCCTACTAAGACTGTCCGCTGTTACCCTAATAATAAACCGTGGGTAACAAAGGAGGTCAAGGATGTCCTTAACAGGAAGAAAGTGGCATTCAGGAGCAGGGACAGGGACGCCATGAGGTCAGCTCAGCAGGAGGTGAAGCGATGCTTGAGGGAGGCAAAGGACACCTACAGGAGGAGGTTGGAGGAGAAGCTGAGCCGAGAAGAAATAAGAGAGGTCTGGGATGGTGTTAAAACCATCACTGGATACAAGACCAAGGCCTCTCTGACTGCAGTGGACACGGTGGAGGAGGCAAATGGACTGAACAACTTTTTTGAGCAGGTCACCTCACCCTCACTGCTGCCCGCCTCAGGACCTGCCCCACCTTCTTGTGCCCCCCCCAGCTCCACACAACCACTTCCCAGCTTCACCTCACTCCAGGTACAGGATGTACTTCGGAGGATTCGTCCAGGGAAGGCTGCTGGTCCTGATAAGGTGTCTGCTCGACTGCTAAAGACCTGCGCTGCTGAACTAGCTGAGCCACTCCAGCATGTCTTCAACCTCAGTCTAGGGCTGGGGAAAGTACCAACTCTGTGGAAGACTTCCTGTATCGTTCCAGTCCCTAAAAAGATCCGACCGAGTGTGCTGAACGATTACAGACCAGTGGCACTGACTTCGCAGCTGATGAAGACACTGGAGCGGCTGGTCCTCAAACATCTCAGGCCACAAGTCCAGCACGCGCAAGACCCCCTGCAGTTTGCCTACCAGCCAGCAGTTGGTGTGGAAGATGCCATCCTTCACCTCCTGCATCGGACCTACTCCCACTTGGATAAAGGAAGCGGTTCAGTGAGAATCCTGTTCCTGGACTTTTCTAGTGCCTTTAACACCATCCAACCCACTCTTCTGCAGGACAAACTGACTAAGATGCATGTGGACCCTGGTCTGGTCTCCTGGATTACGGACTAGCTTACTGATCGACCACAGTATGTCAGGCTGAAGGACATCAAGTCTGACACTGTGGTGTGCAGTACAGGAGCACCTCAGGGGACAGTACTAGCCCCTCTCCTCTTCACCATCTACACTTCGGACTTCTGCTACAACTCAGAGCTGAGTCTCGTCCAGAAGTATGCTGACGACACTGCCATTGTTGGATGCATCAGGGACAACAGCGAAGACGAGTACAGGAGTCTGATACGTGACTTTGTGGACTGGAGTGAGAGGAACCACTTGCAGCTGAACACCTCAAAAACCAAGGAGCTGGTCTTGGACTTCGGGAGGTCCAGGACAAAGCCACGTCCAGTGTCCATCAGAGGCGACGAGGTGGAGATAGTGGACAACTATAAGTACCTCGGTGTGTGGGTGGACAGTAAACTGGACTGGTCCTGCAACACAGATCATGTATATAAGAAGGTTCAGAGTAGACTGCACTTTCTGAGGAGGCTTTGATCATTTAACATCTGCAAGAAGCTCCTCTGCATGTTCTACCAGTCTGTGGTGGCCAGTGTCCTGTTCTATGCTGTGGTGTGTTGGGGTGGAAATGTGTCCAAGAGGAGTGTCAACAGGTTGGACAGGTTGATCAGGAGGGCTGGCTCTGTGGTTGGAATGAAGCTGGACTCACTGGTGACAGTTGCTGAGAGGAGATCATTGAACAAACTACTGTCCATCATGGATGATGACAGTCATCCTCTGAGCACTGTCATCAGTGAAGCAGAATGAGTGCACGAATGCTCCTACCCAGGTGCAAAACAAATAGACTCAGGGACTCATTCATCCCTCGGGCTATTCAATTGTACAATTCTGAGTTTGGGGGCAGGAGTGGAGTGAGAGTATCTGGATGTTCTTTGTATCCTTTGTCTTTGTTGTTTTTCTTTCCTTGACCTATGTTCTTTGTCTTTGTCTTTAGACTTAGATTGTGTCATCTTGTTCTTCCTCTTTATGTTCTTCTTCTTATTTTATTTTTTATGTATTATTTTTTATTGTTTATGAAAAATTGCTGGCTATTGGTAAAAAACAATTTCCCAAAGGAGACCTCCTAAGGGATCAATAAAGTTTTACCTTACCTTACCTTACCTTAACAAGTATATATGTGTAGTATTGTCCAGTACTTGACTCTGGTGTTTTGATAATGTAGGTCTATAGGCGCTATAAAAATAGAGATTATTATTATTATTATTATTAGTAACAAGTATATATGTGTAGTATCGTCCAGTACTTGACTCTGATGTTGTGGAATTTAAAGACAACATGACTCTTGACAAAGTCGTAACTGCTTACATTTGTTTACAAACAAAAATATGTCCAAACATCCACTTTAAAGGCTTCTTTAAATTTAGCATTGCAAATTGTAAAATAAATAGAATTATTTTATTTACTTTAATTTGGTTCTTCTAAATATGAAAGAACACATTCTATTAACTCGGAGAAAATCTATTCGTTCAACAAGGACTCATTTATTATTGATAAATTCCTCTCGTCTCGAAAAGTAATCACATCCACTAAGACATTGATTTAAGATTAGCACAGACACAGCATCGACAAAATAATATGATATATCCAATTGCCTTGGCTTCATTTTTAAACCTTGATTTGTACTAGTAACCACAGACCAGAGACTTGATTTGACTAGTGACTAAAGACTAAAGACTAGACCTGGACTTGTGAGTAACAACTTGAGACTTGACTTGACAAGTAACCAAAGACTCACAATTTGATTTGAAAAGTGACTAAAAACTAAAGACTAGACTTGTGACTTAAGACTTGAGACTTGGTTTGACTAGTGGCTCAAGACTTGAGACTTGAGACTTGACTTTGACTTGTGACTTAAGGCTGGAGACTAGACTTGGTGTTGTGACCAAAGACTCTACTAGTGACTGAAGACTTTATACTCTACTAGGACTCATCACTGAAGACTTGGGACTTGGACTCTCGACCAAAGACTTGAGACTTGACTTGTAACTGTAAATAAAGACTTGAGACTCCACTTAATTGAGACCAAATACGTCATACTGGATTTGAACTAGTTACTAAAGACAAGACACATGACTTAAATCATGACCAAAGACTTGAGACTAGATTGGGACTCGTGACCAAAGACTTGAGACTTAACCCAAGACTTGTGAATAAAAATTTGAGACTTGGATTCTTGACCAAGGACTTGAAACTCAACCAAATATTTGATGCTGGACTGCGACTTGTTATTAAAGACTTTAGACTTGATGTTGACTCCTGACAGACTTCAGACCAGTGACTAAAGAATTAAAGAGTTGAGACTAGTGACTAAATAATTAAAGAGTTGAAACTAGTGACTAAAGAATTAAAGAGTTGAGACTAGTGACTAAATAATTAAAGAGTTGAAACTAGTGACTAAAGAATTAAAGAGTTGAGACTAGTTACTAAAGAATTAAAGAGTTGAACCTAGTGACTAAAGAATTAAAGAGTTGAGACTAGTGACTTTAGAATTAAAGAGGTGAGAGAGACTAATGGTCTTATATTGTTCAGGGGTCAGAGGTATGTGGGGGTGGGAGGGGGTCACATGTGCAAATTTAAACGTAATGAGATTAACGACCAGCAGGGAAATAATTTGAGCTTCTGCTGAACAGGCTGAATGAAAATATGTCAAATTGTTTTAAGAAGCAGGAAACAGAAGTCAGGAGAAAAAAGAGAGAATTTAAAGAAGAGGCTCAGTTTATAAACAAGTCTCGTTCAAAAATGAAAAGTTACAAACACATCTCGGTGGTTTTTAAAAACAACTCTCTGAACTGATGTAAAATAATTTTCCTAGAAAGTCCTAACAACGCTTAAATGATCAACAAGTTACTGAGCGACTCTTCGATGTCAACAATTGTTGAACAAAAACATGTTTCTAACATTCTCAGGACGAAGAGGAAATCCGCCCTCGTTTTCCCATCGATAGATGTGAGGTTTTTTTAGGATTTTAAATTGTTCACATCTGGAGATGCTGCAGCTGTGAGTTGAATAAATACAAAGTAATACTTGTAATGAGTGAAGAAACGCGACTGAAAACTATTGTTCATTTACACCAGGGAAGGTTTACAGAGAACAAATACTGTTTTGAAAGATTCACATTAAATAGTCGGATAAATAGTTCCTGGTGCATTTGTACTATTTGTTAATAAAGACTCGAGACTCGATAAATACAGACTTGAGACTGGATTATTTGGAATTGGGACAAAGGACTTGACTTAGACTTGGGACTTGGGACTTGGGACTTGGGCCTTGATACTTGACCTAGACTGGTGACCAAAGACCGGAAACATTAGTTGGACTCCTGACCAAAAGCTTGACTTGGACTAGTGACCAAGGACTTGAAACATGACTTGGACTCCTGACTTTAAACTTGACTAGGACTTGTGAAAAAAAGCTTTAATTTGACTAGTAACCAAAGACCTGAAACATTACTTGGACTCCTGACTTGAGACTTGACTTTGATTCGTAAAGAAAAGCTTCACTTTGATTTTTAACTCGAACTGGACTAGTGACCAAATGCCAGAAACATTACTGTGACTACTGACCAAAGACTTGGAATATTACTTGGACTTGTGAACTAAGCCTTGAGACTCGAATTGCATGTGTGACCAAAGACCTGATACATTACTTGGACTCATAACTAAATACTTGAGACTTGACTTGGACTCATAGACAAAGACTTGGAACATCACTTGGACTTGTGAAAAAAGACCTGAGACTGGACTTGAGACTCGAACTGGACTAGAGACCAAAGACTTGAGACTCGACCTGGACTGGAGACCAAAGACTTGAGACTTGTTTTTTTATCCTACCCAAGAGAAAAATGACAGGGACTTGTTACCAAAAACTTTAAACATGACAAAAAAACTCACTTTTAAAAAATGACTTGTGAACATCTCTGTTCCACCGTTGATCCCAGATGTTGTGCTAACAATAGTGTAGTTTGACATCCGTACAGCAACAAGTCATCAGCACAACATCCTGGTGTGTCCAAGTGAAGTCAAAGAGAGTCAAACGTCTGTTCAAACACACGACGAACAAGAGACACAAAGAAGCTTATATAGTTGTCCACACTTTTTCAGAAGGTCTACTGTGTTTGACACACTCACATAAGCTCCGTACAGTCGCTCAGAGAGAGACGTCCAGTGCTCAGTGGGACAAAAACGACAACAACACACATGTGTGTAGTGTGTAGTGTGTGTGTAGAGGCAGAGTTTTCTCAGACCAATCAATAATCCATTATGAGCAAACTGCTCTTCACCTCCCGCCCTTCTCCAGAACAGCAGACAAAGAGGTCCGCTGTGAGCTTCATGAAGAAGAGAGGGGGTCGGGGGGGTGGAGCACAGCTGGATGAACACACACACACACACACACCTACAGGCTGTTTTCAAAACGCACAACATTAGGGACAATTAGGGCCCCAGAGGACGGAAGAGAAAGTTTAAAAAACTTGTATTTCAGCTCAAATCAAAGTGAATTAAAGTCGTGCATGTTTATCTATCAAACTAATTTGATGGTTAATATTTCAATAAAGTGTGTGTACAATAAAATAATTAAATTTAAATATATATATATTACTAACCATCAACATGCAAATATATAAATGCGCCTTTGTTCATTTTTGTGTTGCAATTAACCCTCCAACCTCTAGATGGCAGTAGTCATTACATCCTCCGCGGCTAAAGGAACAATGAAACCCCTTGAGATCCCAACGATGACTGAGGACGAGAGGATACAGTGACTCCAACAACTTTAAAGCTGATGTTTGGACATATTTTGGTTTGAAAACAAATTATTACGTACCATTACTCTGTGAGGCTCCGTAGTTTTAATCTGCGAGGATCCGTAGTATTACTTTACGAGGCTCTGTAATATTACTTTTCAAGGACCTTTAGGATTACTCGGCGAGGTTCAGTTCTATTACTCTAGGAGGCTCTGTAGTATAACTACGCCAATATTTGTAGTATTCCTCTGCAAGGCTCTGTGTTATTACCATATTTTCTGCATTATCAGACGCACCGGATTATAAGGTGCACCTTCAATGAATGGCCTTTTTTAGAACTGTTTTCATAAATAGTTCGCACCGGATTATAAGGGGCATAGAATAAAAGATACAGTCAAACGTTTGACTGGGGTTGCGTTATTGATCGACTAGATAAAGCTGTGCTAAAGGAAATGTCAACAAAACAGCAGCGCGTGAGACTGGTGTTGTGAACAGACAAATGTTGAGTGAGCAGCAGTGAAGTTGAGCGCGTGTATGACATGCTTCTTTCATTAAATTCTTGCAGCTACAGGTCAGAATTGTTGCTAAAAAAACTTTATATTTCAATATTCAAACTTCACTATTATTGATCTATAGTTTTCTCGATCTGAAGCTTCACCTCAATCCGTCAACTTGAGAGTTTATTTTCCAGAAAAGTTTGGATCTATTCTGCTAGTCTGTCACAGCGAGTCAGGCTCATGAGCAGAGAAAGCAGTGGGGGGCTCTGAGGCATTGTTGGGGTCTCCGCCGATTCTCATCCCATCCCCGGTTCCATCCCTGCCCCCCCCCCCCAGAACCAGAACAATGGTGGGGGTCTGTGCTGTCTGTCACCCCCTCTGACAAACGGTGGTGGGAGGGGCTGCGTGAGAAGCAGAAAAAAAAAGTCCTCTGGGTGTGTGTGGAGGAAGAAGCAGGTGTTTGGGTCAATACTGTCACGTTACATTTAAGTGACCGGTCCATGGACGGGCCGGGAGGATGCAGGAAGAAGTCCTGGACACGGTTTAAGGGAAACTTTGAATCATCGAAGACTCTACGGATCAAAACAGTTCCAGGGAATTTCAAAGTCCAGATGCAACCACTTGTTGCTCCAAACTTCATCTTTGGTTATTTATACGTCTGTGAGTGAAGCCACGCCCCCTTTTCCTTCTGCTACGCCTGGTTTTTCTCACACTGCTTGTCAACCCCTGTGTGTTCCGGTCCCGAGAGACCCCTCAGTCCCACCCACCCACCCCGCGCAGCACATCAGCATTCCTGCCGCTGTGCTCTTTGTTCAGCTGCTGGGAACAATAAAGGTTATTTTTGAATATTCAACATGCATTTATTTATGAACCAGGAGAGTGAACTGAGAACCATGGTCTCTGACTCCACATCTGTTTGGACTCATGGTCTCTGGTTAACAACAACCACACGTTCAATATTTATAACTATGATAACAAGTTTTAGGTGCGAGAGCAAAAATAAATGATCAGTACTTTTGAAAATGAGTAACGTATCCAGATATTGTAGTATCAATACTTTTGTGAGTCTCTACACTTTTGAAAACCCTAAGAAAATAAATTGATAAAACTGGATCATTATGACCCTCCTCCATTTTTAGTGAATGGAGAGAACAGATAAATGATAGAAATAAATGAGAGTGTTATTATTTAATGTGGGTTTTATTGTTTTTAGGGAAATATTTTCCCTCTGAAGGGTTTCTATGAGTCTGTCTGTGGACTTAATAACCGGTGTATCTGTGAAGCCTTAAAAGCTCATGTTACTGCTAAAATATTGGAGGTATTATCAGGTATTGTGTTGAGGTACGTGGCATATTTTTGTGTTGGAATTGTTTATTTACACTTCAATTCATAGTATTGATGTCCTGTTGTGTATCAGTGAACGC
Organism: Callionymus lyra; assembly: GCF_982586985.1. Lineage (NCBI taxonomy): Eukaryota > Metazoa > Chordata > Actinopteri > Syngnathiformes > Callionymidae > Callionymus > Callionymus lyra. The sequence continues at coordinate 26,128,000 of NC_141830.1, read as the reverse complement.
CTGCTGAACCTTAAATATTTTCATTTGTTCTCCAAGAACACTGAAGTTGGCAGGAACAGACTGAGGGGGGAGATATACGCACGCCCGCACACAAACACGCACACACACGCACCCACCCACACTCATTATCAGGCTAAAAGGGAGGTAAGATATGTGTTTACACTGGACTCCGTGGAGGGTTCTGGACAGGCTGGTGTGTACACACAGATATAAAGTACATTTCAAATCAAAACAGAAACGTGACGATGCTAACATTATATTAGCATGTTTGACGTTCCTACACGATGATTCATGATAAAAGAATGAATCGTTTCTATGACAGAAAAAATACTTTGTTCCCGATTCAAATATACTCTCAACTATGAGCGACATCGCTAATGCTAATGTACCTAATTCTATTTGAATATAGTTGAAAATTGTTTGATTATAGTTGAAAATTGTTTGATTACAGTTGAAAATTGTTTGATTATAGTTGAAAATTGTTTGATTACTCTTAAATAAAACTCTTATGTACATGCTTATTCTATTTTGTTTTCTGAGATGGATGAGCTTCATAGAAATAAACTTAACAAAACAGTGTCACGTACCGATCTACAGACACGTCTTGTGTTTTTTACCAAAACAATTTTGCAGCAACCTCTTGATAAAGCTGTTATTTAGTTGCTCTTATCGGCACTGAACTCGATGCGAGTTGCCAACCCACGGTCAGGCATAATTGATTATTAATGGTCGTTCTCTGACTGTCCTACTTTTCGGACGGTTATAAACTAAAGCCTGGCAGTTGGCAGTTGACAGAAGGAAGGATTCTGTGTGTAGTCTGTTTGTCCGACCAACAATAATGGTGCTTTTCTATCCAACAAATCAACAACAGAGTGCCGTACTTTTCTCTTTATAAAGTATTTTGGCAGACGCGTGTTATTAGTTTAACTGGCAGCTGTTCTACCAAATGATTTCCAGTCCTGTTGTCAGAGAATAAATCAGCTTTTTAAAGTTTTATTAATTCACTTTGACAACGATATATTCCTCTGACCTTCTTTAATGTACACCTGAACTAGCTTACACTGTTATTTTAGATTATTATTATTATATAAAAGGACTGCCAAGGAGTTTTTTTGTCCCTTAATAAATAAATGTATAAACTTTTTGTGGCAGTTTACACCAATTTTTATTTTCCCACACATTATTTTATTCAGTGATTATCTTCATTATTCATCGTAACATGTTATTGTTCTTTTAAAATAAATATAGTTTCTTTTTATTTATGTGTGATTTAATTGTTGGCCTTTAATAAATACACTACAATTTTGAAAACTAAAAAACTTTTTTTTTTTGGGCCTATTTTTGCTTCTTACTTATTAAAGTTACTATGAAATATGTTGTGTATTTTTTTTATTTATATGTAATGATCTCTTAATAACAACAACCATGCTCTTAATTAACCCAAAACACTCATTAATATCAAAGCTGAATATTTTTGGAAGTTGGAGCGGGGTTTTTTTAGTTTTAGCTATTTTAGGAAGATATCTGTGTGTGCAGGTGACTATTACTGTGCATAATTATTAGGCAACTTAACAAAAAACAAATATATACCCATTAATATAATTATTTATTTTCACCAGGGGAAACCAATATAACAGTTCAACAATCACAAATATACATTTCTGACATTCAAAAGCAAAACAAAAACAAATCAGTGACCAATATAGCCACCTTTCTTTGCAAGGACACTCAAAAGCCTGCCATCCATGGATTCTGTCAGTGTTTTGATCTGTTCACGATCAACATTGCATGCAGCAGCAACCACAGCCTCCCAGACACGGTTCAGAGAGGTGTACTGTTTTCCCTCCTTGTAAATCTGACATTTGATGAGGGACCACAGGTTCTCTATGTGGTTCAGATCAGGTGAACAAGGAGGCCATGTCATTAGTTTTTCTTCTTTTAGACCCTTTCTTGCCAGCCACGCTGTGGAGTACTTGGATGCGTGTGATGGAGCATTGTCCTGCATGAAAATCATGTTTTTCTTGAAGGATGCCGACTTCTTCCTGTACCACTGCTTGAAGAAGGTGTCTTCCAGAAACTGGCAGTAGGACTGGGAGTTGAGCTTGACTCCATCCTCAACCCGAAAAGGCCCCACAAGCTCATCTTTGATGATACCAGCCCATACCAGTACCCCACCTCCACCTTGCTGGCGTCTGAGTCGGACTGGAGCTCTCTGCCCTTTACCGATCCAGCCACGGGCCCATCCATCTGGCCCATCAAGACTCACTCTCATTTCATCAGTCCATAAAACCTTAGAAAAATCAGTCTTGAGATATTTCTTGGCCCAGTCTAGACGTTTCAGCTTGTGTGTCTTGTTCAGTGGTGGTCGTTTTTCAGCCTTTCTTACCTTGGCCATGTCTCTGAGTATTGCACACCTTGTGCTTTTTGGCACTCCAGTGATGTTGCAGCTCTGAAATATGGCAAAACTGGTGGCAAGTGGCATCTTGGCAGCTGCATGCTTGACTTTTCTCAGTTCATGGGCAGTTAATTTGCGCCTTGGTTTTTCCACACGCTTTTTGCGACCCTGTTGACTATTTTGAATGAAACGCTTGATTGTTCGATGATCACGCTTCAGAAGCTTGGCAATTTTAAGAGTGCTGCATCCCTCTGCAAGATATCTCACTATTTTTGACTTTTCGGAGCCTGTCAAGTCCCTCTTCTGACCCATTTTGCCAAAGGAAAGGAAGTTGCTTAATAATTATGCACACCTGATATAGGGTGTTGATGTCATTAGACCACACCCCTTCTCATTACAGAGATGCACATCACCTGATATGCGTAATTGGGAGTAGGCTTTCGAGCCTATACAACTTGGAGTAAGACAACATGCATAAAGAGCATGATGTGGTCAAAATACTCATTTGCCTAATAATTCTGCACTTATAATTGTACACTTAACTATTAAAGACAGAATGTTCTTAACTATTAGAGACAGAATGTCCATGACTATCAAACAAAAAAACACTATAAACAGGTCGAAGCACGTTTATCTTTCAAGTTAAGGAGCAGTTAGACTCATGATCATGAAGGAAAATAAGGAACCATTAACGCGCTTCACAGGAAAGCAAGCGAAGTTAAACTCAGCAGAAGGTAAATGTTGCGTCAAGCACTTGTGTTTACGCAGCGTTCCCTGGTGAGCAGACGCTTCCAGACGGAGTTACCTGCATCACCCCGGCAACAAAACAACCATTGACCCAGACAACAAGCCAGAACAGAGGAGGGAGAGAGGAGGGAGAGAAGACAAAAAGATGAGGAAGAGAGGAGAAAAAGAAGAGAGCCAACAAGCCAGGGGGAGGAAGAGAGGAGGAAGAGAGGGGAAAAGAAGAGAGGAGGAAGAGAGGAGAAAAAGAAGAGAGCCAGCAAGCCATGAAAGAGGAGGAAGAGAGGGGAAAAGAAGAGAGGAGGAAAGAAGAGAGGAGGAAGAGAGGAGAAAAAGAAGAGAGCCCAGAGGAGGAAGAGAGGAGCAAGAGAGGAGGAAGAGAAGAAGAAGATAAGAGGAAGAGAGGAGGAAGAGGGAAAGAAGAGAGGAGGAAGAGAGGGAAGAAGAAGAGAGCCCAGAGGGTGAAGAGAGGAGGAAGAGAAGAGAAAAAGAAGAGAGCCCAGAGGGTGAAGAGAGGAGCAAGAGAGGAGCAAGAGAGGAGGAAGAGAGGAGGAAGAGAAGAGGAAGAAAGGGAAGAAGAAGAGAGCCAACAAGCCATAAAAGAGGAGAAAAAGAGGAGGAAGAGAGAAGGAAGATAGGAGAAACAGAGGAGGAAGAGAGGAGAAAAAGAGAAAGAGTCGGGTCATACCAGAAGTAAGAGGTAGTGGATTATGAGAGTCATTCTCTCCACATCGACCGTTGGACACATTTACACAACACCAGGATCACACGACACAAGATGAGCTTCTAAAAATGACTCACTTCAGAAACACACAACAACCACACACTGGTGGATCTAAATCACTCATGCTAATTGATTAACTATAGTATAAGTACATTTAAATATTGTGATATAACAAGATACTCTATTTAAGTGGGTATAATAGAATATCATTTTATTCATAATTAAACCTTGTGTTGTCTCTAGGTCAAGTGGACCCAAAAGCCCGAAAACAAATGTGTTTGTGGTATCCCTTGTGTTTTCTCTGGATCAAGGTGACCCATAGGCCGGAAAAACAAATGTGTTTTGTGGTATCGCTTGTGTGCCAGAAAATATGTATTTTTGGACCTTCGGGTCACCTTGACCATGAGATAACACAAGGGTTAACATTTAAATTTAAAAAAATTAATACACCAATATATTTCAATATTTATTTCACAGTGCTGTATGGATAGGCAACAAATGGGTATTGATTTCTATTTTGGCTTTTAAATCATGTTTCTTTATTGTTTAAATTTCAATAAAGTGTGTATAAAATTAAGTTTAAAAAAAGATTAAAGTATTTATTAATTTAAATTTAACATGCAAATATTCACAGCGTTTGTTCATTTTTGTGTTGCTATTACGTTAACAGTACAATTAAATAAACTTTTTAATAAAGAAAAATACAATAAAATTCCTTCTACTGAGGACTAGAAGATACAGTGACTCCAGCAGCTCTTAAAGCTGATGTTTAGACAAATTTTGGTTTGAAAACAAATGAAAGCAGTTACGACTGAGTCAAGTGGTCTGTAAATTCTGCAACACCAGAGTCAAGTTCTGGACAAAACTACAAATATATACTTGTTACTACACTATCACAACACCAGAGTCAAGTTCTGGACAATACTACACATATATCCTTGTTACTACACTATCACAACACCAGAGTCAAGTACTGAACAATACTACACATATATACTTGTTACTACACTATCACAACACCAGAGTCAAGTACTGGACAATACTACACATATATCCTTGTTACTACACTATCACAACACCAGAGTCAAGTACTGGACAATACTACACATAAATACTTGTTACTACACTATCACAACACCAGAGTCAAGTACTCGTCAATACTACACATATATACTTGTTACTACACTATCACAACACCAGAGTCAAGTACTCGTCAATACTACACATATATACTTGTTCCTACACTATCACAACATATAGTATTCTTGCCAATAAACACCCCTTTATTAATGAACTTTGATGTCATGCTCTGGTCAAGATCAACACGAAACAACTAAATAGTGTTATGATTATTTCCAGTAGATATTGATGTTTATTTTAATTGTTAAGGGTTGAGTACTGTACTCTCAAACAATAGTATTATGACTGAAACGGGAGGAAACAGAGTATATTAAGGCCAACATTGACGGAGCATAAACTCATCCTGAGATGTTCAACCTAGATTATATTAATCTCTGCAAGACCATTCAAATTCACCCCAATTCCCAAAGAAAAAGTCCTGTGTTATGATAAACATTGTTTAGTTTTAAAGGAAGACGTGCAAGACGTGAGTAATTGGCGATATTTGAGAGGAGTCCGGTCTGAATAATCTGACGGGATTAACGACGATGCTCTTTAAATAGAGTTCAAGCAGTCGAGGATTAGATCGACCTGAAGAGCAGCGATCTGAATCCCTCGTTATCGAGAATAAAGATGTTCAGAGAGCGTGTCCTGTCGTTACCGAGCAACATAAAGAATTAGATCACACATGAAAAGTTTTTGTATCATTCATTTGAGTAAACTTCTCTTGTTTTTCTTAAACTTTTTGACATATTTTGATGCAAAGATAACTGATGATATCCAAGTCCTTCTGGTTTTGTTTTGTTTTTTTAGATTAAAACATGTCATGTTTTGTCTACTGTATACTGTCAAAACTTCCGTTTGCCAGCCGCAGCTAACGGAACAATGGCGGCCTACGACATCCCGGCGATGACTGAGGACAAGAGGATACAGTAGAATCCAGCACCTTTCGAAGCTGAAGTTTGGACATGTTTTGTTTACGTTTGTGTTACAATTAAACTTCCTTTCGCTAGCCCCAGCTAATGTAACACTTACGGCCTACGAGATCCCGACGATGACTGAGGACAAGAGGATACAGTTGACTTTGGTTGGACATATTTTGGTTGCAAAACAAATGAAAGTACCTTAAATTCCGGACTACAGAGCGCACCCGATTAAAAGCCGCATGCTCAAATTTTAGAAAGAAAATCAATTTTGTAATTATACAAGCCGCACCGGATTTTAAGCCGCAGGTTTAAACAGCCAAAAAAATGAACTACCGGTAATTCACGTCCATTTCTTACACTTAAATAAATAAAGCACTGTGTTATTCTTCTTAAGCATTGTTCAGATATTTACAGTCCGAGGAACCAGCGACAAAAGCACAAGGCAGGTGGACAAACTGTCTGTGTCCTTCAACCGGGGAATTATTTCTTCATCACGCCGGCAACACGGATGAGTAGTTTGCTTTTTTCCACCTGATCGTAACGCAGTGATTGCGCGGATAAACGCGACTTCACGGCGGGCCGTCCTGCGTCTCTGCGCCTCACCTAGGATTCACTTAACGCAGCCTTTTTTCTGGACAATAATGGACTTGAACATTGGACACTGATCGCGGGGATTTGACTGTGGGGTGTCGTGGGTGTTCGTTGTTTTGTTCATGTTTGATTGATCCTCCTTTAAGGAGCGCTTTTTGTTAAATGTTATTAAGTAAATATATTTTGATTAACTTCTATAACGGCTTCATGTGTGGTCAGAGTTATTATAATTAATGCTGTCACTCTGGAGCGTCACCAAGTCCGCACCAGAGCTCCGCCCCATGAAGAATGTGTGTGTGACGATCTCTCGAGGAGTTATGTGAGAAGGTCCGTTACAAAACGTCAGAGGTACTTCATCCATATTTATGATTTCATCTGGCCCGATGGAATTCTCCGCTATCTTTATTTGAGTGAATGTGCGGAATGAAGTAAGTTTCTCCTCGTAGTCGGGAGGGAGCTGTTGACACAAAGTTACTCATTCATTCTATTGGTCTACTGTTGCTGAGCAAAATGTTTTTCCCGCCACGAAAAAAAAATGAATAAGCCGCACCGTAGTATAAACCGCAGTGTTTAAAGTGTAGGAAAAAAGTAGCGGCTTGTAGTCCGGAATTTACGGTAGTTTTTTAGACTTTGTCAAGAGTCATGTGGTCTGTAAATTCTGCAAAACCAGAGTCAAGTACTGGACAATACTACAAATATATACTTGTTACTTCACAATCACAACACCAGAGTCAAGTACTCAACAATACTACACATATATACTTGTTACTACACTATCACAACACCAGAGTCAAGTACTGGCCAATACTACAAATATATATACTTGTTACTACACTATCACAACACCAGAGTCAAGTACTGGACAATACTACACATATATCCTTGTTACTACACTATCACAACACCAGAGTCAAGTACTGGACTATACTACACATATATCCTTGTTACTACACTATCACTATATATCGTATCTTTGACCCTGTATCGTGATAAGTATTGTATTATTGCCAATACACACTTCATTGTCGTAATGTCCTACACTCGCTGTTTTGTTGCGGTACGTTTGTGTACCAAGGTGTACTGTGGGCGGGCAGCGGGGTCTGCTCCACCAGGCCTCGTCACATCTGGATACAATGTGGGAAACGGGGCAGGAAGGATCGCTGGAGGGACGGTGCGAGTCTGTCGTGGGGATTCTTTACAAAGAGCCGGTGAAAGAGGCAGAGGTTGAGCTGCTGGACGTGGAGCACCAGGGTTGTCGGGTGAGGGTGAGGGGCTGAAAACACTCCTATCTTTTGGTCTCTGTGTAGTTGAGGCCTCGAGCGACAGACCGACCCGGCAGCTGCACAGCAAACACAAGTCTGGGAAACGACTGCGGATATAAATAGTTGTTCCTGGCAGGAACTTAAATGTTGATGTTTTTAATAAGTGCTAATTTTAGTGATGGAAACGACTTAATGAAGGTAATCTCTGCATGGAAACTGACTTTAAGAGAGAGAAATAGTTTTTATTTAATTTCTGTGTTTATTCTGCATGATCCACCAACAGACCCAAGATATTCCCATGTTTCTTTGTATTTTATTTTGTTACACAATTATTTTATCCCTCGCGATAACATGAATATTTTTGATTAATTTAATTTCGTGTATTTTATTATTTATTTGATTTTGTTAAAAAAAATGTTAACTTTGTTAAAAAGGTTAATTACAACTTACTTATAGGCTTATGGACCTTCATGAAACAGTGTCATGTTGTTCAGAGGTCAGTAGGTGGCGCCATCAGTTTAAAAATGATGTTTCAGTAGAACAGTTGTTAAAAACAAAGGAAAATAGTGCAGAGACGCCATCTAGTGGACTCTGAAGATAATGACACTGTTAAATGAAGCTTCATCAAACACATCACTACCATCTAGTGGACTCTGAACATAATGACACTGTTTCATGAAGCTTCATCAACACATCACTACCATCTAGTGGACTCTGAACATAATGACACTGTTTCATGAAGCTTCATCGACACATGACTACCATCTCGTGGACTCTGTAGATAATGACACTGTTTCATGAAGCTTCGTCAACATATCACTACCATCTAGTGCACTCTGAACATAATGACACTGTTTCATGAAGCTTCATCAACACATCACTACCATCTAGTGGACTCTGAACATAATGACACTGTTTCATGAAGCTTCATCGACACATGACTACCATCTCGTGGACTCTGAAGATAATGACACTGTTTCATGAAGCTTCGTCAACACATCACTACCATCTAGTGGACTCTGAACATAATGACACTGTTTCATGAAGCTTCATCGACACATGACTACCATCTCGTGGACTCTGAAGATAATGACACTGTTTCATGAAGCTTCGTCAACATATAACTACCATCTAGTGCACTCCGAACATAATGACACTGTTTAATGAAGCTTCATCAACACATCACTACCATCTAGTGGACTCTGAAGATAATAACACTGTTTCATGAAGCTTCATCAACACATCACTACCATCTCGTGGACTCTGAACATAATGACACTGTTTCATGAAGCTTCATCAACACATCACTACTGTCATCAATATAAAAAGTCCTGCGTTGTATTTACAACACTGGCAATACATACATACGTTCTGTTTTCTTATTATTTTGGTTTGAGATTAAGATGTCAAACTCAAATAAGATAAAATCAAAGAAAACCAAAACATCAACTTGAATCAACAAATGTTAAGTTCCCTAAATATGTTGATATTTAGCTAAGAATAAAACTGCTAAGCTTCAACTGTTGCAGTGCATAATGACTGGGAGTGTGAAAATGTCAGGTTAAAATGGACGAGAAGAGTCGGAAACCATGTTTCATGATATTTCAGCCCAGATGTCGCTCATTGCTTCACAGGCGAACTATGCCCACAATCTTATTTATAACGTGACATGATGGAGGGAACAAAAGACCTCAATACGGTCGTAAACTTTGACACGTGTAGAGTAACAATGATTCTATTTTTGCACTAATATCCTTGTTCTGTGTTCGCTGTAGCCGTTAACATGTGGATTTGAGGTGAGCCGATTACCCTCAACTCGACCCCCCCTTCATCCTCCCCTTCCTCACCTCTGTCCTCAGTGACCCAAGAGTCTGCTTGACCCTGGCGTTTACTCTCCCAGACTTCCTAGACCGTTTCCTGCCGCCTGCTCCGCAACCACTCTGCAAGTAGAAGAAACGAGAGTGGATCGTCTAGTGCTTCTTGTTTAGGATCACAAAGTTTGAAATATAGCTTTAATGATTTTGATATTTAAGATATTTTCAAATAAAAAAAAAGGTTACAATCAGATGTAAGGACAATAACTTCTAATAAGTTGTGATTTTCAACTGGTATTATAAATAAATGAGAATATTTAGGTTCAAATATTTATTTGATTTATTTTTCTGCTGCAACATACTGTAACAACCGAATGACCCTTAGGGTGGTTCATGATAAAACCTTTCAATTCCATTATTTTTCAGCAACTTTTGATGGATGAATACAGTGTGTAAAAAAATATATATACCGCAGTTTTGTTTCTACAATACCGTATTGATATTCAACAGTATTGTATTGATTACATAAATAAATAAAACATTTGTCATTACATGCTCTGCAGCTAATGGAACATGAAATCTTGCAAGATCTTAGCGATTACTGAGGACGAGAGGATACAGTGGACTTGAGCAGTTTTTAGAGCTTATGTTTGGACATATTTTGGTTTAAAAACAAATGAAAACAGTTCTACGTAAAGAGTCATGTGGTCTGTAAATTCTGCAACACCAAAGTCACGTACTGGACAATACTACATATATGTCCTTGTTACTACACTATCACAACACCAAAGTAAAGTACTGGACAATACTACACATATCTACTTGTTACTACACTATCACAACACCAGAGTCAAGTACTGGACAATACTACACATATATACTTGTTACTACACTATCACAACACCAAAGTCAAGTACTGGACAATACTACACATATATACTTGTAACTACACTATCACAACACCAAAGTCAAGTACTGGACAATACTACACATATATACTTGTAACTACACTATCACAACAACAAAGTCAAGTACTGGACAATACTACACATATAGCATTGACCCTTAAATATCACGATATATCAAAATATATAGTATCGTTGACCCTGTATCGCCAAGAGTCATTCATTCATTTTTCTTTATTGCTTATCCCTTATGGGGGGGGTCGCTGGAGTCTATCCCAGTTTCTCGGGGCGTGAGGTGGGGGACCCCCTGGACAGGACGCCGGTCTATCACAGGGCACACAAAAACACACAACCATTCACACACACACTCATACCTACTGACAATTACCCCAAGTTCTCAATCAACCTCTCTATGTTTTTGAACTGTGGGAGGAAACCGGAGTGCCCGGAGTAAACCCACGCTACACTGGGAGAACATAACCATCATATTGTTGTCCCTGTACCATCAGATTCTTACCAGTACACACCCCTAATGAATACTTTCTAGCTAACGCTTACAGGGATGAGTATAGCTATTTTTATTTTCCGATGCAGCAACACACTACTGATGGGTTGATGAGGTTTTCTGATACAGCGTAATACTTTTCTCAGATCACTAGGTGGCAGTGTCAGATTGAAAATGAAGTTATTTTGTGGTTTGGAGCCAAACATTAACCCAACATACAGTATGAGGAACGGTATCATGAAACCTCTTCTTTCTGTTGTTGATTAAACTTCATCACCCCAATAATACAAAACCCCATTAGACGATTAAAGCTAAATAAAGTATTTATTTGATATTCTCTTTTGTTTTGGGAGGCAACTGGAGTTCCAGATGACACACATACGAGGACGAGGAGAACATCTGAATTCATTTTGTTGTATTTTGTTTGTTAGTACTTTTATAATTCTTTTCCTTTTTGAAAAATAAACAAATTATTAATGAACTTGACTAGAAACCTCAATAATGACAATGACAAAGTTACTATTTATTTATAGAGATAGAAAAACTATAATTGAGATGCTGACATGTGTTTCGATATATATTATTATTGTTATTATTATTCAGCAGACCTACTCTAAACTGGTCATCTGTTCCACATGATAGTTTTGGCTTCAATAAAAACTCAAGCGTTGAAGTTTGAGGCGTCCTGTCCCGGGCGTGAACCGCGGCCACAAGGTTACTCTGACATCGGTGGCTAACGATCAGTCTCTGTGTGTGGCGCTCAACGATTAGCTGCCGTCGCCGCCAGACATTTCCAGCCGGTCCTGAGTTCATCCGACACGCCACGGCGCCGACTCTACCTCCACACTCTGGACGGAAACGAGGCTTGGAGACCTGCTGAAGTGTGTTGTCGAGTGTGGGTCGGCGAGGTGTGTATTTGTGTAACTGATGGGTGTCAACGGTGAGATAATTACGGCATGAAGTCAGTGTCGTAATTCTCATCATATGTTGACCGAACTATACTCGTTTGTCTAAACTGGTCAGACTGATTTTATTGTTTCTGCTCATACACACCCTGACGGTGACAAACCTGTTCAATTGAGCGGATCCAAAAGAATAAATGACTACCTACAAGTTTATTTTAGGTATGTTTGAAATCTGCTTTTTTAAAAGGAAATGAGTTCCCCCTCCCCCATCTGTTTAATGCCACCCCGGGCTGCTGTGAGTGTGGATTATGTTTGGGTGGTACTTCCCCTCATATATGTGTAAAGTACCTTTCACAAATGATGGCTCGTTGTTGGCGAGGTAACAAATGAAGGTGTGATTCACTAACTCATCAACTATGAAAGCAAAACTGAATAACAAAAATGCAGTTTTGTTTCTTGAAAATTATCTCCTGAATGTGATTTTGTGAGCATTTGGTAATGTATTTATTAAATACCAGGAGCACGTTAAGGATAAACTCTACGATAATTTAACTTATAGATTCGCAGTATGTTCGCACTGGTTCATTAGCATTTTTTTCAAGGCCTCAATTAAGCTTCATCAACACATCACTTAATCATATAATTTATTTTCTATTGATTATTACTAGGTGTGTGTATTTGACTGAATCTGTCGACACGATACGTACCACAATACAGGGTCAACAATACCATTTTTGTGATACTGTAGTAACAAGGATATATGTGTAGTATTGTTGAGTACTTGATGACAAAATATGTCAAAATATCAGCTTTAAAAGCTGCTGGAGTCACTGTATGCTCTCGTCCTCAGTCATCACTGGGATCTTGTAGGCCATCATTGAATTTACAGACTACATGACTCTTGACGAAGTCGTAACTGCTTTCATTTGTTTTCAAAACAAAATATGTCCAAACATCAGATTTAAAAGCTGATGGAGTCCACTGCATCCTCTCGTCCTCAGTCGTCACTTGGATTTCATCGTTCCTTTAGCTGCTGAGTAAATAATTTCTGCTGCCATCTACCGTTTGGAGGTTAAATTGTGAAAAATAAACCACAAACTCTATATGATTTATTTTTTACTGTTTTTATCTGTTAATTCAATCCCAACATTAAACTAGCATGCAGTGAAATCGCAGTTTTGGCCCGGGACTAAATATTATTTATAAGTATAAACCAAACATGTCATCACAGAGTAATGTTGCACGAATTGCTAAAGTAAGGTAGCTCTAGAACAAGTCTAAGATGCAGATCATTTCATAATAATTTTAAATTTTAATAATAATTAAGCAATTATAATGTGATAATCCAGGACTACGTAGGTCGTTTTAACCGATAATCAATAAATAAGTGTTTACACCTGGGCTGTTCCGTCAACAAAGAGTATAAATTTAGGAGACACTTAACTATTTCCAAAAAAAATCTTTCCAAAAAACAGGCCACATAGAAAGAGTTTACAGGGGCATGTTTTTGCCCCTGAGTCGTTGAAGTAGGTACTTTTACCATTTATAATTTGCTTAGTAATTTGTTCTCGTCTCAATCACAGCAGGTGTACGTCTGTGAACTATGATGACGATGTGTCGACCTGGTTTTCACCTCACACACTTAACATGTCAGGACTGGAGTTTTATAGTCTTTAGCATGATAAAAACAAACTAACCAGGCAAGTTATACCTGTGTGACTATTTACTCAGTGAAAAGGTGTTCAAACAGGTGAATACTTCTGCTGCACGCCCATATATACAGGTTCAGGTGACGGGGAGAAGCATTGCACGTGTATTAGTAACACACTTACAAGTTATTATCGTGTTTTTTAAGAAGACGATCAAAACTGATGCTAGCGCTACAAATAAAGGCCTTTTATTTAGATGGATGGATGGATGGATGGATGATGGATAGAGGTTTAATGGATGGAAGGACGGATGGACGGATGGATGGTTTAATGGATGGATGGATGGATGGATGGATGGATGGATGGATGGATGGATGGATGGATGGATGGATGGATGGATGGATGGACAAAACCTGAAATGTTTTTAATAACGGACTTATTTTTAAGATTACATTCGTCAAAAAGTGAAGCTGCAAGTGTTGATGTTAAGTACATTTATAGTCAAGAAGATGTTTAAGATGAGATAAGGAAGGGATCATTGATCAGTCACTTCTAAATGAATGACTTCCTGATGAACCTGATGGAAGTTTATCGCTGTCATCAGATTTAATGGTTGAATTCAAATGTTAAAACTTTGATTTATTTTTATTTTTTAATGAAATGTTGTCATTTTTTAATCATTGAATTCAATAATTTCTATATTACAGATAGAATAAGTTTTTGTTAATAATTGAACTAAAAAGATTGTTCTCAGAATACATTTATTTATTTACACACATAGATTTAAACATTGAAATGAAATTCAAATTATTAAAAAAATACAATTTCTAAATACAACTTATTTTAATTAGTAGCGTTTTCAATTCAATATAAAAACGTTGGTATGATGGTGTCAAGACACACAGACCAAACCAAGAAAGAACCGAGCGACTCGATGAAACTCGCCGATCAAAGAAAAACACAATTTAAACCTTTTATATGAACAAATAATGTAATTTAATGATTCCTTTAAAAACGAATCCACCCTTTCAATCAGGCAATAACTTAACCCAATTATTTTCTAAAGATTTTTAGTACATAGTCTTTTAAATCAATATAAAAATGTTGGTATAATAATATATCACCAGACCGTACCAACAGAGCACCGAGCTGCTCCATCCAACTGTCAACCATGAATTTAAACTGCTATGGAAAATTAAATCATGTAAAATTAAGTACATTTAATTTTGAATTCATGGAACTTGTTAATGTTAATATATTTAATTTGAATGAACAAAAAATGGAACCGTTCAATATAAAGAATATTTAATAAAATGAATCCGTAAATGTAAACTTTCTTACAAAAATATATATTGAATAAAATTATTTATTTAAAGCGATTATATGCGATTTGAAGTCCAGCAATGCCAGTGGACTAAAGTGGTAGTGTTTAGCCTGACAGGAGACTACATCTCCAATGAGCACTCACTAAATGTGGCAAAAGTTTCCATGTCCCGGTTTGTAGCAGTTGATGAATGTTGTTTCCAGACGGATGATACTGATGATGTCATGAATCAGATTGATAATGAAATAGGATATCGCGGCTTTGTAAATAACATAACTTTAACTTTGTTTTTGTTTGTAAATAACATACATTTATTTTTGTTTGTAAATAACATAACTTTAACTTTGTTTTTGTTTGTAAATAACCTAATTTTAACTTCGTTTTTGTACCGTAATCCCCCCATCACCACAACAACCAGTAGATATGTAGCATGTTCACGCCATCAAGACGTTTTACAGTGAAAATGAAAATCACACAAAACACCTCAAGTCACGGTTTATGAGTCATTCAACTAGTTTTAACTTGATGTGTCATCACTAGTTATTTTAGTACCAAAATATTAAAAGGTACACAAAACTACTCATAGCTGCTTTAAAAAAAAACTATTAATATAAAAAAAAAACATTTAATTAAAAAAAAGGTACTTTCAACAATTTAAATAAAATGTATTTAAAGAAACTGTTGAATATTCAGAAAACACTAATATTCTTGAAAACTACTTAGAGAACAAAGATAGCGAGTAAACCTCATGACAGCAGCAACAGTTGGACCTGGCTCTGCTAATTCACTCCTCTGCTCCTGTGAGCTCATGTTAATCCAGCACCAACACCCCCCACACACCCTTTTTTTAATCCTCTGATCACGTCATCCTTTTCTTTGGATCTAATTTCTATCTCTTTCCAGGCGTCACACTGGAGGTACTGACCACAAATGTTGAACTGGTCGGTGCGAGATGATCAGAACCAACACCAGCTGAGATTGTTCAAGTGTGTTTTGCTTCATATAAACAGTGGAAATGGTAGTTTTCGATGATCCCGGGCTGTGTCTTTTCCCATTGAGGCCTCATTTATAATTTAATCCAAGCTCGGTGTTTCTAGGCTAACACAGAGAGATTGCCCTTTCAGAGTGGAAACCCCCACCACGGGCGGAGAATCGATGCCGTCGCCGCAGAACACACGGTGGACTTCAGATCTTCTTTTCCGCTCAAAAATAGTAGCACAGGAGACGAGAGTGCACCTGTGTTTCTTCAAACCTCCGTAGAGTTACCTCTCTCTGTTCTGGCTGTTGTAAATATAGCACAGATGCTCAAATATCAGTGTTTAAAGTTGACTTGTGCGTTTAGAATAAACCCAAGAAAGAATTCAAAAATATCAAAATAGGTATGTTTTTAAAAGTTTCAATGGATATCGATCTTGAACTATTCTTTTCTTGAAAAGAAATGGCTAAAACAAAATAGTAGAAGATAGTAGGGTTGTTAGACTATGTACTGTATCAACATACATTCTGTATCATTTTTTATTTTTTTTACTTTAGTCCTTTTATGGTTAATGTTTCAATAAATTGTTATTATTGACGATTAACATGAACAGTATTCACTGTGTTTGTTCATTTATGCGATTCAATTAAACTTCCAGCCACTGGATGGCAGCAATCTTTACGTAGTTTCTAGAACACTTAAATCCCATGAGACCCCGGTGACATCTGAAGGCGAGAGGATACAGTGAGTCCAGCAGCTTTTAAAGCTGATGTTTGGACATATTTTGGTTTTAAAACAATGAAAGCAGTTACGACTTCTTTAAGAGTCATGTGGTCTGTAAATTCTACAACACCCGAGTCAAGTACTGGACAATACTACGAATATATATACTTTTTACTACACTATCACAACACCAGAGTCAAGTACTCGACAATACTACACATATATGTACTTGTTACTACACTATCACAACACCAGAGACAAATACTCGTCAATATTACACATATATATCCTTGTTATTACACTATCACAACACCAGAGTCAAGTACTCGACAATACTACAAATATATACTTACTACAGTATCACTACAGTATATATCGTATCGTTGACACTGTATCGTGATACTCCAACAGCTTTTAAAGCTGATGTTTGGACATATTTTGTTTTGAAAACAAATGAAAGCAGTTACGATTTCGTCAAGAGTCATGTGGTCTGTATTCTACAATTCTACAACACCAGAGTCAAGTGTACATATTGTATCGTTTCTTGACAATACAAACTCCTAGAAGATAGTATTCTAACATTTATTAATCATTTATGAAGTACACGATCATTTTTAACTCATCTTCCTCGTCTGATTTAAATAGTCATGAGTAATTGGGAAGTGTATTTTGAGAACGATTAAAAGTAACCGCTTCAAAAATGAAAAAGTTTTAGAAACAAACGGAAGCTACATTTTTTTTTAAAGTGTATGATATTTGATAAGATAGTTCTACAAGCGATGAGTTAGCTCTGGTTAACGTAATTAGACTTAAGATAAGATAGATTCCAGATAAAAGTATGTGAAATCAGCCACTGAGTACAGTTCATGGACTTGTAAGGGACTAGTACTGGTTGATACCATTTGATACCAGGCCACAAAGAAAGTGAAAATAAATAATTTAATTATAATGTTTTATTCATCAATAATGATTTTTTTTTTAAGTATATTAAAAGACTGAAACACAAACTCTCTTTTTTAATCTAAAGATTGGTCTGTAAAAATAGTGCCCACATCAATCTACAAAAGAAATGTATGGACGCCTGTTCCAGACGACAACTTTAATTTAAAACATTGATTACAATAAACATACCACCGCAGTAAACCATTAAGAAGTTCTGTTGACTTTGAACTAAAAACCAATCACTTCCTAATTGTTGTGGGTTTTTTAACGACCTGTAAATGTTTAGGATCTCTTTTAATTGACTGTTTCTTAAATACCTTAAATGGCCTGGAGTCTGTTCAAATTGAGACATGAGCAAAGCGTGAAGCCACATGTCCCGTAGTTATTGGAAACATATGCTTCACATTCTATTAGATAAGTGTGCGTCTGTGTGTGCGTCTGTGTGTGCGTCTGTGTGTGCGTGTGTGTGTGTGTGTGGTCCTGTCACTGAGGTATATGAACTGACCCACTGACTTGTTTCAACATATGTTTTTCTTAAATATGACACACGTGAATGTAACACAAGTAAACCTGTCTTTATTTAGTCAATTGTTTATTCTGGGAAATACAAGACAAATTCAGACGTTTTGATATTTTAAAATCTTTTTTTTCAATGGTAAGACTGAGGAATGTCTTCTAAGGCCGGTTGTTGACTTAATCTAACGATATTGGATTGGATTAAATCTTGAAAATGGGTTGTTGAAAAGGGGAAGGAGAGGTTCTGAAATGAGATAAAAATAATTTAATCCAATCCTGGTTTTATTCTGGATCAAACAGTTGTTGTTGTTCAAAACTTTTCAGTAGGATCTGGATCGTTTTATTCCAACAACAGGATTATCCTGATCCTAACAAATATTACAAAGTGGATTTCAGGAAATGAATGTAGCGAAATATTAAAAAATCGGTCAAATAATCAATTGAAATGTTTTGTTCATTTAATTTATATTTTGCACTTGATTTGTTTAATTGTTATAGTGATGAAGTAGAGGAAGTATCTATGCACTAAAATTTAAGTATTTCAGTGTACTAAAGTACAAATAAAATGAAAAGCTGGAGTCCACTGTATCTTCTTGTCCTCAGTCATCGCCGGGATCTAGCAGGATTTAATTCCTCTTCTATATGGGGAGGATACTCTAATGATTTACGTGAAATATAAATATCCTGAACTTTATTTTCTATATTTGTTCTATCATGTAACTCGGTCCTGGTTTTTTACTTTTTATTTTTCTCAAAACACACTTAACAACTACTCATGACTATTTAAAGGAAACAAGGAAGTTGGCAATACGTCACAATACAGGGTCAACGATACAATATATTTTGATATATAGTGATACTGTAGGATATATAGGATATATATTTAATATAGGGAAGTACTTGACTCTGGAGTTGTAGAATTTACAGACCACATGACTCTAAAAGAAGTCGTAACTGCTTTAATTTGTTTTCAAACCAAAATATGTCCAAACATCAGCGTTAAAAGCTGCTGGAGTCACTGTATCCTCTCATCCTCAGTCATCACAAGGATCTCCTGGGATTTTGATGCCTCGTGGCGTAATGACTATATTGAAATGTCATCGTATCTATCGTATCGTTGACCCTGTATTGTGATACGTATCGCCAGATTCCTGACAATACTCACTCCTAGAAGATCGTATTCAAACAATTATTAATCATTTATGAAGTACATGATCATTTTTCACCCTTGATTCCGATAAAAAGTTACGAGTCATTGGGACGTGTGGATTATTTCAACACTGCTGTGACAGTCATCCAATCACGTAGCTACAGATGAAACCTTCATCCTTCAAACATCCCGGTTCTTCTAGAACGATCGTCTCGTGAACGCTCCCCGATCATCGGCGTCAAGGCCCGTTCACAGTGGGCGAAGGTAAAAGACGACGCCGTGGTGAAAAGGCACAAGGCAGTAATGACTAATGAAAACAGCCGAGTTAGTGCTGCCATTCAGCAGAAGGGCCTGCTGCTGTGGAATGTGAGGCGCCATTCATTCACACGGGTTAAAAATGCATTTTTGCCACCACAAAGCCCTGCCTTGTCCTCATTGTTCCTCGACACGGCAATAAAACACAAGCCCAAAAACTGATATTAAAAGTACGAGCCATCTCAAGGAGGACGTTGCAACGTGTATCGTGGCTGGAAGGAAGATAAGAGCACGTTTGGTGAAGATACTATCAGTGGGGGGAGAAAACTACACATGACAAAGACTCTCATTTCGAAACATCAGTGGGTTCTCATCCATATGCATGTCTTACTAATACCCTCCTTTGACGTATCATTCAAGCCCAGAATAAAAGTTTTATTAGAAATGTTCACTTTTAAAATGAAGTATTTTATGGGGGGTAGGGGGTGGGCAGTAAAACACATGCTAGGTGTGATGAGACAAACATTGAGATTTACAACATAAAAAACGAATTATTCTCCTCTTATTTGATTAAAAAAATGGATTTTAAGATTGTTTGTTTTTTTGTCAACGGCTGCTGAAGTGGTTAGAAATAAATACCAAATGTTTCAAGTAAACGTACTTGAACAAATATGTGTTACATTAAAGTGTATTCACATTTTAAAAACTGTTTATTCTCCACATTAATGAGTTAACAAAGGGCAGAACGAGTAAAGTAGCAAAAGTAATATCAAGACTCTATTGTTAATTGATTCATGTCAAGGACAAAAAAAGTGTTTTTCATCCTAAAGATCAGGATTTTTCAAGACTTTTTAAACCAAGATCACTTTGATGATAACGACTCCAGATTAAAGACTTTTAATTCTCCAGTTTATGAATAGGTTTTGATGAATGTTTGGCGAGATAAAGGTTGATTCTGATGTCATCTCGTCACAAACTCCACCCACTCACCACCTACTTCTCTAATTCACTGAATCTGTCTTTTCCATGTCCTGTTTCCAGTTGTTTTTTTAAAAGTGTGGCTTAATTATGACTTACTTTTAACACCATTTGAAGTAGACAGTCTTATTAAATACCTATTACATACTGTACATGTATTATTAGTGAGTGTATTATTACTTTAGAAAATACTTTAAAGGCACATTAAGTGTGAATTATATGTAGAAAAGGCATCATAATAAAGAGTCAAAAAGTGTGGCATGAAGGGCAAGAATTCACCAAAACAACAGACAAGACAACGCCTAGTTTCTTTCTGAATGTTGCTGCAACTGAAAACAACATCGGGGAGGTTTAAGCACACGTGTGTCACACAAACCAG
Organism: Callionymus lyra; assembly: GCF_982586985.1. Lineage (NCBI taxonomy): Eukaryota > Metazoa > Chordata > Actinopteri > Syngnathiformes > Callionymidae > Callionymus > Callionymus lyra. Next base: position 26,107,218 of record NC_141830.1, on the reverse strand, counting down.
GAGCTTCTGAGAAGTACCTTAGTGTGGCCCCTGAGGGTCTTTACTGTTCATGTCCCGGAGCCATGTATGGACTCTTTTAACAGCTTTTATGGAGACCTTTAACTCGATGGAACATCTACGTCCATCCCATCACCACTTAATGTACGATTCAACACTCGTTCTTTTACACTTGTGGCGTTTATATGTCTATTATTAAGTCACTTTTTAAAGGATATAAATCAGTTTTAAGTGAGGAACATTCACCTAAGTTACCTTTCTTCTTTTAAGTATCTCTGGCAGTTGGTGTTGCTTGACAGCGTCAAATAAACACGCTTCAAGTAAGAGACTGGGGTCGAAAATAAAGAACATTTCTTACCAGTTGAAACACAACAGAACAAAAACATCGATGAACTTCTGCAACAAAAAAAAAAAGAGTCGAGATTCCGACGAGATAGGAAGCAAACGAGACGTTCAAGAGCACTTTTCGACAGCCGATCAAAGATCCACGTTTCCAGAGTAAAAAACAAACAAATGTTGTTACTATTCCTTCCTTCTCGTGTTTAAGGTTCTCCTCTCACTCCACTCACTGTTCTGTCGCTGATGCCTTCACTGACACTACGGAGTTTTCGCTACTCACGTCAACCAGGAACCAAACAAACGCCCCTTTAAACACTTTTTTTTTGCCAAACGAGTACAGTTAATCCAAATATATTATCACCTCGGATGATGTTGCGATACACACGCAAAAAAAACAAATAATTCCCTCGCGACTCATATAGATATTTGTGTTAGCGTGTCCGTGAAAGCATCACACGCTAGGTTTAACACAACAGCCTGAGACTTGTTTGTATTGTTATATATATATATTATTGTACTGATCCACCATTTCTTCCACGACTTTTATCACGTGCTTGTGTCTTCTAGTCGCTTAATATGTAACAAAAAAAAAAAGTACAAGTTCCTCTTTCAAGCTACTCTTTCGTTTCACCAGTGTTGCCTTCACGGACACCATTGAATCGTCATATTAAACAGGTGTCATTCCAACTAAAAGTTGTACTATTTATTGAAATAGCCTAGTATTGAATTAAGTATTTAAGGGTCGATATTTAGCAAACATAAAGCAACAATGTGTGATTTGTAGTTTCGATTTACAATTTGAAATATTTAATTACTGTTTTTGTGCTGTTGTTGTACCTGAACGTTACACACTTACACCGACGCCTTATTACGTGGCGTTCAAAACAATGGGAGAAGAACAACAACACTTGATGTAAAAAAAAGAAAATGTTGGTTTACATTAATTAATTTTATATAAAATTGTTTTTTCTCAATTATTGGGGGGATTTTTTTTTTTTTTTGCAAATACATTTGTTTAAGTCATGATTAAAAAAGTATCACAGACAGACAAGATTTTTGGAGTGGAAAAAAAAACACATACACACACACACCCCATGCGGTATTGTCACGTGACAGTTTCTACTTCGGTCCGTTCTCGTTTCAGTTGGTTTTCCATCAACTTCCTGTGACTGTGTGTGTGTGGGGACACGTCACTGCCACAGGTATGATCTTCTGCACACATCCTCAGCTGGACGCAGTCACCTGTGTCAACGGCTTCATGCCAGATTAAGACCCCCCCACCTTCCTCCTCGTGCTATTTAATACCCCCCAACACACCGTCTATCTCCCCCTCCTCCTCCCACGTCTTCTTTCTCTCTCCTATTGAACACCATTGTCTCCAAACACAGCAGGCTCACATCCTGTAGATGCAACATCACGAAAAAGAAAGTTTACATGACCCCCCCCCCCCCCTTTGATATACACCCCACCTACCATCACTCCCTCCCACTCACCCCACCCTCCTCCCCCTCCCATGCAGATGAGTTGAGAGCATTATGAACAATCACAGCAGAAGAAGAAGAAGAAGAAAATACCACAGAGCCACAGATAATATCATGGCTTCACTTGTGCCTTGCTCAGAGGCACTATTATGTAGGACACCACTTCCTAATATGGATAACCTCCCCTCCTCCTCCTCCCCCCCTCTATCTCTCTACCTCACTCAGTGTATCCGCCTCAATACAACAATCTTTTTTTTTTAATAATAATAAAAAATGACAAATAATCCTGCATTATATTCCCTATAACTTGGAGCGGATCACGTGACTATGAAGAATAGTTGTTTAAAAAAAAAAGTTTAATCGCAATGATGCTCGGATTGATTTTAGTTTCTTAATTCTCAATTCTGAATCCATTCCTGCGCGACTCGAAAACGATCTTCATCATCCTCGTCATCGTCATCTCACATCAAACGCGTGTCAATATTATTATTATTTCTTTCTATATTTTTCAATCCCATGACCAGTGTTCGGAGGTTATTTATATCTGTCTGGAGGCGCGAGAGAGACGTGGATCTGGTGCTGATTCTTACCTGCTCGGGGCGACACGACAGTAATCCGGGAGACTTGCAGAAGGAGACAATCTAAAGGTGAAACATGTTCTTTGCGGTGAATGCTGAAGTGCATGATTGAGTAGGGCGAGTCCACGTCTATATCGTGGGGGGAGACAACCGACGTCTTTGCTACTGAAATGTAAAACACGGTCGCGTTCTTGTTTTTAAAAAGCTCACACTCGTCCTCATCCTATATTATAGCCTAATTTCCTAAGAATTAATCATGTAAAAAGAGAGATTTCTATTCATAACTCTCTGCTGTTTTGGACGAAATACCCATTCAGCGCTCCGATGGTTCCGTCCGTATTAAATAGAACTATCTGCTATTGTCTCATCAGCGAAAAGTTGTTGATACTGACCACGACTGGGAACTCATCTTGAGCCTCAACGTTTCTCTCAATCTGTTCGTGCGACGTTAAAACCAACACGAGCAGATCGTCGGTGTTGGTTTTACAGACAGCCGAGGATTCTTTTCTTTTTTCCTTTTTTTCTTCCTTGATCCACCCTTTCTGCAACACCCCAGACATCTGTTTCAAGGGGACACAGCTCTGACTTCTAAATGCACTTTAACTACACAAGCCTGTTCAAAAGTACACTCTGAATAACGAAATTTAAATATACTATTTAAAAAACGTTGAAACACATTGTTTAAAGTCAAAACTTTCTGTGACTCTTTAATTCAGCTTCTCTTCTTCATGATTTAATCATTATTTAATTATAATTATTATTATCAATCCCTGTGAATTACCCGGAAGCATTTAAAATAAAAATTGATGAACAAACAAATTTTAGTTGCTTTCACTTACAAAACCTGCCCAACAGGAATATCTAGAAAAAAAAGAGAGTTTGTTTTTATAAATATTCTTCTGTGTGGAATCATATATATATGAAGGGGTTTTTTTCCTTCACAAGTGTCACATTTTTCTGGTTCAGTTTCGGGGAGGACACTCGAGGGAAGCCACGTCCACGACTTATCATCTTATCAGCAAAAAAAAAAAAAGCCCTTGAATTTTAGATGCAAACATTCTCTTCCTTTCAGTCTCTGAGCTCCACGAGAGCATAAACAGATAGATCTGGTTTGATATCATTCCTTCTGTTGATCCAAAGGTCAAACACATACAATCGGTTTACGCTTCACACACATTTAACACACATTTAACACACACATTTAACACACTCTTCACACACATTCATTTGCTAAATGTTTCTATAAAAATCTCATCTCCTGCGTTGTAATCTGATCCACTCACACGCCGTGGTTCATTATCAACATGCATGGCAGGAAATACCCCCCCCCCCCCACCCACCCATGGATATCACAACAAAGACCCATAAGTGATACATAGTTCAGGCACAATGAACAGAGCTCGTAAGTCAGTATTCAGATACTTCCTGTTAGAAGAGAGCTTTAACTCCACCTCCACCATTCCCAGTTTTCCAGTCAGATGGGAATGTCGTCGTAAACACTCACCGAGGTGTTTCTCTCTCTCTCTCTCTCTCTCTCTCTCCCTCTCTTCACTCTCCCAATCAGCGTCTCATGGTTCGCGGGTCGGCGCCCGATGAACCCGAACTTTGGGAAAAGTGGCTCACGCTAACGCTAACCGCTACCTCCAGTGGTGCATGTGCACATCATCGCACATGTGTTCGCACATAATTGTGTGCATCTGTCACGCTGACCCAATAATGTGTGGCATTGTAAAGTACTGCTGACACACACACACACGGTACTCCGTCAAACATCAACGGTACTCTTGCAAGGGATGGTCCAAAAACTGTCCTGCTGGAAGTAAATAAATGAAAGTGGTCCCTTCGCCGTATCGTTGTTCGCCCTCCAAGATCTCGCTGTTTCGTGGATTTATCGTTTTATTTGAGCAGCAGATTAACTTAGTGGGATGAAATAATTACTGCACCCACCTTACTTAACCGATCAGTAAACTCCCATGATGCGGTTCTACTCAGGTTGTCAACATTTACAATTTTTTTTCTACACCTGTAACCGTCATGTAACCGAATACATGCAGTTGCGCTATATAACCACAAGAGGGTTCTGTCTTAATTCAAACATTAATCCCATTACAGTAAAGCCCTTCCAGTAGTTGTAAGTGAAAAAATGTTTTGTTTTGTAGAACCACTTCAAATAGGTACTGAAACATAGCCAACATAAGAGATAAATCCCATCACTTAATTTACCATATTTTCTTGAAGGTTTGATACGCTTTAAGTGCTTTAATTAAAAAGAAAATTGACAGTGTGCCTTGTTAGACTAATGTAATACTTTTGTTCTTACTTACTGACCTCCTACCCATTATATCTGGTACAAAAATTTGTTAAAATGTTTGTAAACTTTGAAGCTACATGACAAATTATTGATCCACGAGACTCCATAGTATTACTGAGGGAATTTTCTTAGTATAACTGTGTGAGGTTAGAATTACTGCATGAGTCACTGTGGTAATACTCAAAAAAGGTAAGTTTTACTCAACCAGTCACCGTTGTATATCTATCCAAGTTATTGTGGTATTTCACTAGACTCACTATAGTTTTACTCCGCTAGAGTACATTATATTACTGCGTGAGTCACTGTCATATTAAATTGTGAGGTTACATAGTATTACTGCACGATTCACAGTAGTATTAATATGTGAGGTTTAATAGTATTACTGTGCGAGTCACTGTAGTATTACTCTGCAAGGCTACATAGTATTACTGCCCGATTCACTGTAGTATAAATTTGTGAGGTTACATAGTATTAGTGTGCGATTCACTGTAGTATTAAACTGCAAGGCTACACTGTATTACTCCACCTTATTTCACATTTAACAAGTGAAACAATGTATAGTAACTTCTTTGCAGATGTATTTAAATGCGTATAAACACGTTACCACATTATAACAATCTGAAACCTGAACATTCAAGAAGCTTAAAAGATGAAGCATCTCTGGAGAATGACCTCTGACCTCCACCCCTCAGATGTTGAATGAGACAAAAAGGAAAAAAGCCTAAACAATAAAACAAATGTCAAGGTTCGGTGAGACTTTTTGTAGCTGCCGTGCTAAACTGCTCCCGCCAGCCATTCTTTCCAAGTGAATATAAATAAATAATAAATGAAGAACACAAGGAGCAAACACACCCAAACGGCATTTTATTGTTGTGTTGTTGTGTATCTGACTCAGATGAGGAAGAGACGTCTAGTAAAATAAGAAAAATATAGTTTCAATGTTTTTGGTAAATGGTAAAAAACCTAGATATTTAAACCTTCTATCTTATATAGTGGAAAAAAGGCTACTTTGATGTTTTAAAAAACGCTCATATTATACATACTTAATATATAACAATTGTGTTTATAGATTGTTTATAAATACTGAACTTAAATGACAAAATACAACACAGTACATTTTTACATTATTTAAAGAACTAATTATGAAGCTTGTTTGTTTCAAAATATTGTATTGTATTGTATATTGTAAAGTATTTGCCTGTATTTATTTTAACATTTTCACAGTCTCACACTAAACATTTTCAAAGGAATAAGTGCATAATTACAAAAATAAATAATTTCTGGTTTTGTATTTTTCCTTTTTGGTAAGTTTAACTTTAGTTCAAACAGATCTTTTTTTTTGTGGTCTGACTTAAAGACAAAATATGATGAAACATGTGAAGATTCACTCTCTAGCGTTCTTTCTCTTTAGGTTTATAGAAGCATTTTAACATTTTTGTTTATAGTGTATGTTTTATTTTTTGAACAATTTCTAGTTGATTTTAATGTCAGGTAAAAGTAATGGTTCATTTTTCTGGATAAATATCAAGAAAATATGTACAACATAGTTTTATTTAATGTTGATATCTTGATATTATTTTCTTAATAATAAAAATAAAGATCAAAAGCTTTGAAATTGTACATTAACCAAGTTTTAAGGCATTTGTCTGTTAGTAACGTAATAAACTACAATAGTTTGTACTTACAAAAAGTATGTTTGTATCAAAAATAATTTTTGAGTCACTTTGGTTTTACTCTGCACTCACTGTAGTATTACTCTGCGAGGTTAGATAGTATTACTGTGCAAGTCACTGTTGTATTACTCTGTCAGTTTACATAGTATAACTGCACAAGTCACTGTAGTATTACTCCGCTAGGTTACATAGTATTACTGCATGAGTCACTGTATATATTACTCCGCAAGGTTACATAGCATTACTCTGCGAGTCACTTTAGTATTACTCTGCGAGGTTACATAGTATACATGCACGAGTCACTGCAGTATTACTCTGCAAGGTTACATAGCATTACTGCGCGAGTCACTGTAGTATTACTCTGTCAGGCTACATAGTATTACTGCACGAGCCACTGAAGTATTACTCAGCAAAGTTACATAGTATTACTGCGTGAGTCACTGTAGTATTACTCCGCTAGGTTACATAGTATTACTGCAGGAGTCACTGTAGTATTACTCCGCAAGGTTACATAGCATTACTCTGCAAGTCACTGTAGTATTACTCTGTCAGGCTACATAGTATTACTGCACGAGCCACTGAAGTATTACTCAGCAAAGTTACATAGTATTACTGCACGAGTCACTGTAGTATTACTCCGCTAGGTTACATAGCATTACTGCAGGAGTCACTGTAGTATTACTCCGCAAGGTTACATAGCATTACTCTGCAAGTCACTGTAGTATAACTCCGCGAGGTTACATAGTATTACTGCACAAGTCACTGTAGTATTACTCTTTTAGGCTTCATAGTATTACTGCACGAGTAACTGTAGTATTAAGCCGCGAGGTTAGATAGCATTACTGCACAAGTCACTGTAGTATTACTCTGCAAGGCTACATAGTACTACTGTGCTAGTCCCTGTCGTACTACTTTGTGAGGTAACATAGTATTACTGCACGAGTCACTGTGGTATTACTGTGCAAAGCTACATAGTACTACTATGCTAGTCCCTGTCGTACTACTTCGTGAGGTTACATAGTATTACTATCTAAGAGAATGTTACGTGACGTTATGGTTGTATTTGAATGATGGGCTCTAATGCATGATATGATGTTTTTATTCTCGACTGTAGCAGATGTAGTTCCCGTCAAAGATACCGTCGGAGGTGTTTGGATCCAGGATACGCCGTGTCAGGCATCATCCTCCAGTGACTGACACCTCCAGCCCCCTCGTGCTCAATTAGCCTGGAGTGCATTAGCCAGCGCATGCTAATTGTCAGCTGGTGGAGGAGAGCAAGGAGAACCCTGAAGGAGATACCTCAGGGGAAGTCAGGCAGATACAGGCGGGGGGGTGTGTGTGTGTGGGTGTGTGTGTGTGTGTGTGAGTGAGCAGCAGGCACACATCTTGCTACCCAGCATGAAATATTTATTGGATATCACATTACTTTTGTTTGAATAAAGCAAATACCAACCCTTGTGGACACACCTGCATTTCTTTCACCAAACTAATATTCAAGAGAAATATATATATATATATATATATATATATATATATATATATATATATTCTGCAACACCAGAGTCAAATACTCCACAATACTACACATATATACTTGTTACTACACTATCACAACACCAGAGTAAAGTACTCCACAAAGAAGAAGTCGTAACTGCTTTCATTTGTTTTCAAACCAAAATATGTCCAAACATCAGCGTTAAAAGCTGCTGGAGTCACTGTATCCTCTCGTCCTCAGTTCAGTTTAGCTGCGGAGGTATGTGATGACTGCTGCCACCTAGTGTAAAGAAGTTTAATTTCAGCACAAACATTACCAAACAGTGTGATTTTTATTCATTAATTTTTTTCACACTTAATAAATACAATAAAATGCCAAAATATGTCCAAACATCAACTTTAACAGCTGCTGGAGTCACTGTATCCTCTCGTCCTCAGTCACCGCCGGATTTGCGTGATTTCATTGTTCCTTGAACTGAGGAGGACGTGACGATTTTAATTGCAACACATTAAATTAACAAACGCTGTGAAGGTTTACATGTTAATTCTTAATTAAATTTAAAAAAAATTTACTTCCATTTATGCACACTTTTTTTTTTAAATATACCTGTAAGTTAAATAATAATAACTATGAACAAAAATGATTTAAAATCCAAAATAAAGGACGACACTGTTCTCTTCAATACAGTATTGTTAAAAGATAATAAAATAACATTGCAATATATCTGTATTCTCTTACAACTCCAATATATGTATTCTATTGCATATACAGTATATAAAACTTAATAATAATATAATGCATCATCTTAAAAGAAGACAAAATAAAGATTATTGCGCTATTCTTTTATTAACACTGTATCAATATCCAACACAGTGTCGATTTCCCTCTTTCTCAGTTCTTCAATCATAGTTTTAGTCGTATCATTCTGTATTTCTACTGTATTTTTCATTATTTTCCTCCAGTCTTATCAATTTCCAGAGGCTGAGGAGGAAGTTGGGGCGGATCCGAGCTCTCATCATTCATCTGCTGCAGCTGCAGCTTCTCCACCTGCACAAATCTGCCACACGACGGCAAAGTTGTGTCTCCGGAGCTCATCATAGTCACGTGGAACGGACGAGGATCATGCACCAGGCAGGATTATTTGGTGTTGAAGGTCCAGCACGAAGCAAAAGGTGACTGATGGCGAGTCCTGTGCTAGTAATATAGTTAGCTGGTGTAATGGTGCAACAATAATAACATCATAATCCCATCAGGAACCAGGAGCTGGAGACTGTGTGCCCGAGTGATGGAGCTGATTTCCTGGGTGTGCATCTTAAGCAGCGGCGACTGCAGGAGCCTGATGGATACAGGACGGTGCTGCAGCGCTGACATTGTCTCCAGTCCTCCTCCTCTTCCTCCTCTTCCTCCTCTTCCTCCTCTTCCTCCTCTTCCTCCTCGACCCCCCCACGCCTGCCTCTCAGCAGAATTATCAGTAAAAAAAAAAACAAGCTGCAGGAGCAAGTGCGGATGGAATGAATGCATGCAGATGTGCTGGGAGAGGATCTTGCATCACCACACGTGAGGATCTGACATACTTTGGAATGAAACACAGACTCATGAGAACATGATAGATTTTCATTTTTAAATCTCGAGTGAGGATCTGATATGCTTGGAATTAAACACAGACTAGTGAGAACATAATAGATTTCCATCTTTAAATCTCGAGTGAGGATCTGATATGCTTGGAATTAAACACAGACTCATGAGAACATGATAGATTTTCATCTTTAAATCTCGAGTGAGGATCTGACATGCTTGGAATTAAAAACAGACTCGTGAGAACATGATATATTTTCATCTTTAAATCTCGAGTGAGGATCTGATATGCTTAGAATTAAACACAGACTCATGAGAACATGATAGATTTTCATCTTTAAATCTCGAGTGAGGATCTGACATGATTAGAATTAAACACAGACTCATGAGAACATGATAGATTTTCATCTTTAAATCTCGAGTGAGGATCTGACATGCTTGGAATTGAACACAGACTGATGAGAACATGATAGATTTTCATCTTTAAATCTCGAGTGAGGATCTGACATGCTTGGAATTGAACACAGACTCATGAGAACATGATAGATTTTCATCTTTGAATCTTGAGGGAGGATCTGACATGCTTGGAATTAAAAACAGACTCGTGAGAACATGATATATTTTCATCTTTAAATCTTGAGTGAGGATCTGATATGCTTAGAATTGAACACAGACTCATGAGAACATGATAGATTTTCATCTTTAAATCTCGAGTGAGGATCTGACATGCTTGGAATTGAACACAGACTCATGAGAACATGATAGATTTTCATCTTTGAATCTCGAGGGAGGATCTGACATGCTTGGAATTGAACACAGACTCGTGAGAACATGATAGATTTTCATCTTTGAATATTGAGTGAGGATCCGACATGCTTCGAATTAAACACAGACTCATGAGAACATGATAGATTTTCATCTTTAAATCTCGAGTGAGGATCTGACATGCTTAGAATTAAACACAGAATCATGAGAACATGATAGATTTTCATCTTTAAATCTCGAGTGAGGATCTGACATGCTTGGAATTGAACACAGACTCATGAGAACATGATAGATTTTCACCTTTAAATCTCGAGTGAGGATCTGACATGATTAGAATTAAACACAGACTCATGAGAACATGATAGATTTTCATCTTTAAATCTCGAGTGAGGATCTGACATGCTTGGAATTGAACACAGACTGATGAGAACATGATAGATTTTCATCTTTAAATCTCGAGTGAGGATCTGACATGCTTGGAATTGAACACAGACTCATGAGAACATGATAGATTTTCATCTTTGAATCTTGAGGGAGGATCTGACATGCTTGGAATTAAAAACAGACTCGTGAGAACATGATATATTTTCATCTTTAAATCTTGAGTGAGGATCTGATATGCTTAGAATTGAACACAGACTCATGAGAACATGATAGATTTTCATCTTTAAATCTCGAGTGAGGATCTGACATGCTTGGAATTGAACACAGACTCATGAGAACATGATAGATTTTCATCTTTGAATCTCGAGGGAGGATCTGACATGCTTGGAATTGAACACAGACTCGTGAGAACATGATAGATTTTCATCTTTGAATATTGAGTGAGGATCCGACATGCTTCGAATTAAACACAGACTCATGAGAACATGATAGATTTTCATCTTTAAATCTCGAGTGAGGATCTGACATGCTTAGAATTAAACACAGAATCATGAGAACATGATAGATTTTCATCTTTAAATCTCGAGTGAGGATCTGACATGCTTGGAATTGAACACAGACTCATGAGAACATGATAGATTTTCATCTTTGAATCTCGAGGGAGGCCACAGTCAAGACTCCTCTGCTTCATCAGGGAGTTGATGTGGCAGATATTTCCTCTTTTTTCTTTTAGAATTGAAAGATATAATCAAATATTTGAGTTTAAACTTTTATACTGATGTGTATCAGTTACATATGTCAGTATTTGATGGTTGAATTTAAAACCTGAAATGTAAAAAACTTAATTTAAATGTTTTTTTGTTTTTTTTCTTTTTTGGAATAATTTCATTCAATTATTGAACATTCATTATTTTTAAATAACTGAATGAAATAAATCGATTATCAAAAATTATAATTTTTTTAATTAATTAAATATTTATTTTCCAAAAGTGAAAAGATATATTTTTAATTGGAAGCCTTTTAAAAGTAATGTTAAAAACATTGGTATCATAGTTCGCTTCAGACAATCATTGTGACACTATTATACCAACCTTTTTTATGTTGAATTAAAAAGCTGCATTTTTAATGAATATTAATAAAAAACACTTTTTTATTTACCTGCAACATGAAAAAATGTCTAATTGTTTCAAAATGCACGGTTACAAATAGAGTATCATAAACACCAGAGTCAAGTACTCGACAATATGACACATATATACTTGTTACTACACTATCACAACACCAGAGTCAAGTACTGGACAATACTACACATATATCCTTGTTACTACACTATCACAACACCAGAGTCAAGTACTGGACAATACTACACATATATCCTTGTCACTACACTATCACAACACCAGAGTCAAGTACTGGACAATACTACACATATATACTTGTTACTACACTAGCACAACACCACAGTCAAGTACTGGACAATACTACACATATATACTTGTTACCACACTATCACAACACCAGAGTCAAGTACTGGATAATACTACACATATATATACTTGTTACTACACTATCACAACACCACAGTCAAGTACTCAACAATACTACACATATATCCTTGTTCCTACACTATTACAACACCAGAGTCAAGTACTCGACAATACTACACATATATATATTTTACAACACTATCACAACAGCAGAGTCAAGTACTCGACGATACTACACATATATACTTGTTACTTCACTATCACAACACCAGAGTCAAGTACGCCACAATACTACACAAATATACTTGTTACTACACTATCACAACATCAGAGTCAAGTACTCCACAATACTACACAAATATACTTGTTACTACAAGAGGGTGTTTATTGTTAAAAATCTGTCGATACAATACGCACGATACTATAGTTTTGTTCTTAAATTTTAAATTAAATAGAGCAAGTTTTTCCTCGTGTTTGAGAAACACACGAAAGAAACTAAAAGAAGCTTCATTTCTATACTAAATTCGTGTTTTATTATAATCTCGCAAATATTTTACACATTTAAAAAAACTTTCAAAAGTAAAGTTAGCATTAGCAACATGAACATTCTGTTAAAACTGTAAATGAAAGAGTCCAAAGATGAAAACAAGTATATGAAAGTGATGTGAATTTGTGGGAATGTTTAAAAAACCCACTGATCTACTGATCTTGTTACGAGAGCTGAGAATGTTTTCTTCATTTGCTTGAATGAAACGTCTCCATGACTGAATGAGAGTCGACCAACTTGTTTTAGATTAACCTCGACTCTACACCTATCATTCTATCACAGGCGTCTTCATTAAGACAGAAAAAAGGGAGAAATAACTTAGATAACGAACGAAAGCGCTGACATTGACACTTTGACATTGAGTCTGACACGGATCTGGCGCGAGACGAGCGCTCACAGGCATGTGATGATGCCATGAGTTCGCTCGTCTGGACTCCGGGCAAACATATGATATTGATTATCTTTTGTTGAGCTCTCTCTGCAGATCTTCGCCCTGGAGGACTGAACACTCGCTGTTGTCTGGAACCAAGCTCCCTTACCAACCGTTCACTCGCACTTATGACCAGTACTGGTCAAAAGTATGTAGGTACATCAGTGTCAAAAGTATGTAAGTACATCAGTGTCAAAAGTATGGAAGTACATCAGTGTCAAAAGTATGGAAGTACATCAGTGTCAAAAGTATGTAAGTACATCAGTGTTAAAAGTATGGAAGTACATCAGTGTTAAAAGTATGGAAGTACATCAGTGTCAAAAGTATAGAAGTACATCAGTGTCAAAAGCATAGAAGTACATCAGTTTTAAAATAATGGAAGTACATCAGTGTCAAAAGTATGGAAGTACATCAGTGTCAAATGTATGAAAGTACATAAGTGTCAAAAGCATGGAAGTACATCAGTGTCAAAAGTATAGAAGTACATCAGTTTTAAAATAATGGAAGTTCATCAGTGTCAAATGTATGAAAGTACATCAGTGTCAAAAGCATGGAAGTACATCAGTGTCAAAAGTATGGAAGTACATCAGTGTCAAAAGCATGGAAGTACATCAGTGTCAAAAGTATGGAAGTACATCAGTGTCAAATGTATGAAAGTACATCAGTGTCAAAAGCATGGAAGTACATCAGTGTCAAAAGTATAGAAGTACATCAGTTTTAAAATAATGGAAGTACATCAGTGTCAAAAGTATAGAAGTACATCAGTATTAAAAGAATGGAAGTTCATCAGTGTCAAAAGTATGGAGGTACATCAGTGTCAAAAGTATGGAAGTACATTAGTGTCAAATGTATGGAAGTTCATCAGTGTTAAAAGTATGGAAGTACATCATTGTCAAAAGTATGGAAGTTTATCAGTGTTAAAAGAATGGAAGTTCATCAGTGTTAAAAGTATGGAAGTACATCATTGTCAAAAGTATGGAAGTTTATCAGTGTTAAAAGAATGGAAGTACATTAGTGTCAAATGTATGGAAGTACATCAGTGTCAAATGTATGGAAGTACATCAGTGTCAAAAGTATGGAAGTTCATCAGTGTCAAAAGTATGGAAGTTCATCAGTGTTAAAAGAATGGAAGTACATTAGTGTCAAATGTATGGAAGTACATCAGTGTCAAAAGTATGGAAGTACATCAGAGTCAAATGTAAGGAAGTACACCGGTGTCAAAAGTATGGAAGTACATCACTGTGTCAAAAGCATGGAATCAGTGTCAAAAGTATGGAAGTACATCAGTGTCAAAAGTATGGAAGTACATCAGTGTCAAATGAACGGAATTACATCAGTGTCAAAAGCATAGAAGTAAATCAGTTTTAAAAGAATGGAAGTACATCAGTGTCAAAAGTATGGAAGTACATCAGTGTCAAAAGTATGGAAGTTCATCAGTGTTAAAAGAATGGAAGTACATTAGTAAGTAAGTAAGTAAGTAATATATATTTATATAGCGCTTTTCGAGACCAGGGTCACAAAGCGCTTTAACAATCAAAACAGTACTCAAAACAGTACATACTTCAAAGATCAAGACAACACCGAGAACAACACAGGAGTTCGAGAAATTCAAGGAAAAGCCTGCACAAATAGAAACGTCTTAAGGTGTTTCTTAAAGGAGTCAGTAGACTCCATCAAGCGCAAAGAGAGAGGAAGATTGTTCCAAAGCTTAGGAGCAACAGCCTGAAAAGATTTCTCTCCTCTGGTCCTGAGCCGTGTGCGTGGAACCATAAGTAGATTCTGATCCACAGACCTCAGAGCCCGAGCTGGGGTGTAAGGCTGGATCAGATCAGTGATGTAAGGAGGAGCCTGACCATGAATAGCTCTGAAAGTAAGAACCAGAATTTTAAAGTTGATCCTGAAAGAAACTGGAAGCCAGTGAAGAGTTTTAAGGACCGGAGAAATGTGAGTTCTTCTACTAGAGCGGGTCAGAATTCTCGCTGCAGAGTTCTGAATCAACTGCAGGCGAGACAGCTCCTTCTTGTTAAGACATGAAAACAAACTGTTACAATAGTCCAGACGAGAAGAAACAAACGCATGGATTACAAGCTCCAGATCATGTTGTGACAGCATTTTCCTAAGTTTAGAGATTTTTCTCAGTTGAAGGAAACAGTTTCTGGTCAGTTTTCTACTGTGTTGAACAAGAGACATGTCTTTATCAAATACAACACCCAGGTTTCTCAGGCTCAGTTTGACAGACTGACCTAAGTCACCCAAGTACTGACTCAACCCTGGAATCGTATCATCAGGAGCAATCACCAGAGTTTCAGTTTTGTCCACATTTAGCTGTAAAGTGTTTTAACTCAGCCATTGTTTGATTTCTAGCAAACAATTGACTAAGCTGTTCAGCCTTTGGGGCTCAGTTGGGTCAAAAGAGCAGTAGAGCTGGATGTCATCAGCAAAAATGTGATAAGAAACATCTGGAAATCTCTGAATGATTTTACCAAGGGGAATCAAGTACAGCAAAAACAATAAAGGACCCAGAACAGAACCTTGAGGGACTCCACACAACAGATCTGCCGATTCAGACCTCATTTGATTGGCAGATACACTAAAACTGCACCCAGAAAGGTAAGATGAGAACCATTCTAACACAGACCCAGACAGTCCCATTTCATCCCTTAGCCTTCTCAGCAGGATCTGGTGATCAACTGTGTCAAAGGCTGACGACAGATCCAAGAGAACCAGAACAGTGAATTTACCAGAGTCAGCCGACATCATGATGTCACTGGACACTTTCAATAAAGCTGTCTCCGTAGAGTGATGTTTACGGAAGCCAGACTGAAACTTCTCATGGATGTCGCTCTGATCCAAGAACAAATTAGTGTCAAATGTATGGAAGTACATCAGTGTCAAAAGTATGGAAGTACATCAGAGTCAAATGTAAGGAAGTACACCGGTGTCAAAAGTATGGAAGTACATCACTGTGTCAAAAGCATGGAATCAGTGTCAAAAGTATGGAAGTACATCAGTGTCAAAAGTATGGAAGTACATCAGTGTCAAATGAACGGAATTACATCAGTGTCAAAAGCATAGAAGTAAATCAGTTTTAAAAGAATGGAAGTACATCAGTGTCAAAAGTATGTAAGTACATCAGTGTCAAAAGTATGAAAGTACATCAGTGTTGAAAGCATGAAAGTATATCAGTGTCATGAGAATATTCAACATTTTACTTTTTAAATGTTTTAACTTTGAACTATTTTTATTGAAATCTGATTGTTGTTGTTATGTTATATTGAAATGTTGATTTTTATTTTTTACAATTTAACTAAAAATAAAATATTTAAAAATTAAATTAATTTTCTTTTACACATAGAGTTTGAGATTCCAATTGTAATCATTCCAAAATAAATGTTCAAGATTAAATATATTTTCATTTTGTAAAAGTTTTAATTCAATGTAAAAATGTTGTTACCGTTGTAAGTAAGTAAGTAAGTTGATCCTGAAAGAAACTGGCAGCCAGTGAAGAGTTTTAAGGATCGGAGAAATGTGAGTTCTTCTACTAGAGCGGCTCAGAATTCTTGCTGCAGAGTGAAAACTATCAACTGTTCCTTGACCCATTATCAACATTCTCTGGAAGTTAACAATGAAATAAATGAATTAACAAACATCATTTCCTCAGAAGAGAAAGTAATGCAAAGCAGAAAATATATGGCAGTACATCAGTGCCATCATTTCTTCAATTCAATACGTTCTGTATTGACATTTTTAACTGTTTTTATTCAATATTGTAACATAATAATAATCCTAAAATTTAATTGGGATCGGTTTTGAATAATGAGATTCAATGTGTCAAGATGACCTAAAAAGGCCCGAAAACAAATGTGTTTGAGGTATCCCTTGTGTCACAAGGGTTAAAAAAATATCTATATTCAAAATGAATTACTTTTTTTTGTACAAAAATAGTTTAATATTTCAATATTTAAAAAACAAAAGTTCTAAATTCCTATTTGTGTTAATTAGTTACCTTTTAAATTCAATATAAATATTTTGGTATTTACTCATTATTTATTTAAATAAAATAAATTCTAACCTTTAATATAGAAATGTGAATGAAATGTACAAAAAAATGTACAATGAAAAATAATATAACTTTTACTGTTGAAATCAAATTTTTATTTTGAGGAGTCTTCAGAGTTTTTACTACTTTAGAGTTTGTCTCTTGAAAGTGATATAAAATAGTGAAATGAAATGTTTAAGCAGAGCTAGAAAAGTACTTGAATCACTCTCTAGAAACACAACATACAATAAAACAACACAAACACTTCCCTGAATTAAGAATTCTGGCAAAGACACAGGAATCAAACCATTCGTTTGGGTTCGACTTTGCTCTGCACTCGAGCAGCGACATTTTAGAATCTAGATGAAACTACTGAACGCCACCAACATACAGTAATATATATTCTGTACTCAGATATATACAGATATCCCTTAACGATAAATTATGAATACTCAGGATGACTTAAGGACTGAACTCCTCACGTGTCGATGTGAGAAGCTCTGATTCATAAACTTCAACCTCAAGGTCGACGGTTCAAATACCACCAGATGAAGGTTCACGGTGATATTGAGTCGTGATGTGATAAACTCATGGTCAGAGATGAATGACGTCAAAATACCAGTAAAAGTGGATTATTTTTTTGAAATAATTAAAATAAATTTAGATTAAAATAATTCAAAGCCAATATAGAAATCACAACGTCCTGTTTAATGTAAATATACATTTTGTTTGACTGGGACTGAAAAAATATTGACCCTGGCGTGATTTAGTTTATTTAACTAGTATCTCAATACTTGTTACTAGTGAAGTGTTGATAAAGCTTCATGAAACAGTGTCATTATCTTCAGAGTCCACTAGATGGTAGTGATGTGTTGATGAAGCTTCATGAAACGGTGTCATTATCTTCAGAGTCCACTAGATGGTAGTGATGTGTTGATGAAGCTTCATGAAACAGTGTCATTATCAGAGTCCACTAGATGGTAGTGATGTGTTGATGAAGCTTCATGAAACAGTGTCATTATCTTCAGAGGCCACTAAATGGTAGTGATGTGTTGATGAAGCTTCATGAAACAGTATCAATATCTTCAGAGTCCACTAGATTGTAGTAATGTGTAGATGAAGCTTCATGAAAAAGTGTCATTATCTTCAGAGTCCACTAGATGGTAGTGATGTGTTGATGAAGCTTCATGAAACAGAGTCTTTATCTTCAGAGTCCACTAGATGGTAGTGATGTGTTGATGAAGCTTCATGAAACAGTGTCATTATCTTCAGAGTCCACTAGATGGTAGTGATGTGTTGATGAAGCTTCACGAAACAGTGTCATTATCTTCAGAGTCCACTAGATGGTAGTGATGTGTTGATGAAGCTTCATGAAACAGTGTCATTATCTTCAGAGTCCACTAGATGGCGTCTCTGCACTATTTTCCTTTGTTTTGAACAACTGTTCTAATGAAACATCATTTTTAAACTGATGGCGCCACCTACTGACCTATGAACAACATGACACTGTTTCATGAAGCTTCATCACTACTTGGTACGTGTGCAGTAACTTATAACAAACATAACCACTTGTTCTTTTTATTAATGCAATCATGTTTCTCCTAATGATGTTTTTTTTTAGTTAAAGTAGGTTTTTTCCCTTTTACTTAACTAACATTTAATTTGGTGAATTTAAAAAAAATCATATTTTACTACAAATCAATTAAATCAGAAAGAGACTATAACCGCAATATAAAAGATCTGCTTGAGGTTTCTGCCTGTTTTTCGTCACCACTTTTCTTTGTCTTTATTCTTGTGACACTTCTTTCACATTGAATATATTTTTTGTTTATTAACTTTTTCTTCCGTGTATTTTAAAGAAGTTTTATAGAACAGGAGTCCAGTGTTACTCGTCCGTGTAACTTTTGGTCATTGGATTTTCAATTTAAGAGCAGATGTTTAAAAAACAAAAACTAGTGGTTATTCAATTTTCATTTAAAAAACGAAACAAAATACAATACAATTTATTTTACTATTAGAATCCAAAGTGAATAAACAGAATAGAAAAATCGGTGGACTTTAAATGTGTATGAACATTTAATGACTAAAGCACTAAAATAGAAAAACTGGCTGTTTTTCTATTCCCCTGAACGGGATATCTGGATTTTCAAAACAAGAGAGCACCGGAGAGTTAGTCAGACGCGGTAAAAAAAAAAACAGTCCGCATTTCGCGTCACAAGTATTTTCTTACCCCAAATCTTACCTCCAAGTTTGACCTAATAGCTCAATTGGGAGTCTCTTATTTTGAAAATCCTCACATCCTGTTCAGGGGAATAGAAAAACGACCCGTTTTTCGAGGAGGGTCCATCTGCAGCCTGAATCCTCTGCCTCTGCAGCTGGATATACTTGCGTTTTTCTGTTTCAGTGCATCGGTATTTTTTTCTAATTTTCTGTACATCTTCCAAATTAAATATTGACCAATTTTTCAATTCCGATTATTCTTTTTAGATTAAAATAGTAAACACGCCCTGTATTTTATTTTTTAAATGAAAATTGAATAACCACTCGTTTTTTTGTTTTTTAACATCTGCTCTTAAATTGAAAATCCAAGGACCAAAAGTTACACGGACCCTCTGCTGAGCTTATGATGTAGGAAAATGTGATTTTCAGTCGGAAACGATGTTCGGCTCCTGCATGACCTGCTTACCAGACACTTGGAAAATCTAAAATAGTTTGTGCATCTGAAACCTGTTTGAACGCCCACTCATCTAACCCTTCCTTCCACCGTTCTCTCCATCATACCCCGGCCCACACACTGTTCTTCCTCGTGTGGAGAAATTGCTATTACGACCACTTCTTTTCTTACATCCATGATCCTGGAGAAGTTAAGTTTAGTCCATGTTCGGTGTATGGATTTCTTATGTGTGCGAATTGTGAGTTAATATTTGTAAGTATTCTGGGTGTGTTGGAAAATATGAATATACAGATATATCGCAATATTTATTTTTAGGTATGTATTGATATTAATATTTTTTAAATCTATATTTTATTTGCTCCTGTTTCATTTTTATGATGTATTTTTAAAATAAAGTTAGTAAAATAAAGTGTTTTTTTTTAATTACAATTAACATGTAAACATTCACAGCGTTGGTAAATGTTTGTGTTGCAATTAACCTTCAGGCCACTAGATGTCATCGGTCATTACGTCCTCCTCTGTTCAAAGATCAATGAAATCCCACAAATTTTGGCGGTGACTAAGGACGAGAGGATACAGTCAATCCAGCAGCAGCAATTTAAGCTGGTGTTTGGACATATTTTGTCTTTTTGTTCTATTTATATATTTTTAAAAAGTGTGAATAAAATGAAGTGGAATAAATAAATAAAGAAGTTATATACCCAAATATTTATTAAATTATTATTTTTATATATATACGTTTTTTTGTAGGAGTGCGTGTATGTGTTTTTGTGTGTGTTCTACACAATCAGATGAAAACAAAACTCAGGGTAAAAAATAATGTCTAGCTTTGGATTCATGTTAAAATAAATGATGCAAAATGTATAGTATATATATAGTATATCATCTAAAGTATAAATGTAGTAGCAGTGCATTATTAAATGTAAATATATATATATATATATATATATATTTAAATATAACTTAGTTTGTACATGTTTATTCTTCTGGTCCAAGAGTAAAGTGTCGGAAGAAAAAAACTTCCTCACAAATATATGTCTTTAAAAAATATCAAAAGTTCACAATAATCATGTTGGATGATTTTTTTAAATGAATGTAAATCCTCTTAAAAATATTTAAATACATGTAATAAAGATGGTAAACATTGATCGAACAGATGTTTCATCAACTTTATTTATTTGTCATTCACGGATGAAAAGACAAGTTTTTGATGTGAATTAATAAAGGTAAACTATCAAAACACAGTAAAATTTAGCTCTGATGAAGAGTGAAATGAGTCCTGACCGTAGTGTCAACACAACACTTTAACTCCCCAAAAGTAAACACGCATCTTTCATCGCACACAGGTGTGTGTTATCTTCGATCTACACTATTTCTAAAAGTTGTTTTTTTTAACTGAGGAGCTGCTTTCCACTTATCTGGATCTCACTAATTACCTCTTACGCGTGTGTGTGAGTGTGTGTGCGTGTGTGCGTGTGTGTGTGTGTGTGTGTGTGTGTGTGTGTGTGTGTGTGTGTGTGTGAGTGTGTGTGTGTGTGTGAGGCGTGTGTGTGACTTTCCTGCTCATGTCAGAGGCAGCTGTTGTTTGTATCAAAGTGCTCGAACCCACTTTGTGATTTGTCCCATCTGAGCTTAACTTTTATAACCTGCTGTGTATGACGCGGAGACGCACAACCTGTCACGAGCAGTTCATTTATAATCACACACACACACACAAACACACACACACATACACACACACACACACACACACACACACACACACACACACACACACACACACACACACACACACACTCACACTCACACACACAACCTCACGTTATGCTGACAATAGCATCAACTTCAGCTCAGAAATGCATCTTGAACTCACTTTATTTAAAGACTGAAAAAGATAAATCATCGAGTCAATATCGACTGGTTGGTTTTCGAACTTGAGAAAAGTTTCTTATAGGAAGGTGTGGGAGGAAATCATGGCTTTTTTTGTGCAACAGACGGGGGGTGGGGGGGGATGGGTGTATTTCAACGTTTCCTCCCTCTTCCTCTGTCTTCTCTGCTCCCTCTCTTTGTTCAACCTCTCCAACACAACCAGCCCTGAACTTTCAACCCAAGTCAAAACAAACAGTTGAAAGCAGCGGAAATGAAAGAACGAAACGTGCGTTTGTCAATTCTTTCTTTTGTACACACAGTATTTTTTTTCAAAGTACTTTTGCAATAGTGGGGACTTCAAATATACATTATTTTCTTACCGGATGTTTATTTTCTAAGCTGATCAAATGAGACATGAAGTACTTTACAGATGAAAAAATAAACACAAACAAGGTAACAAAGAAGCAGGATATGCTTTGTGGAAACACACACACAAACATACATACACACACTTAAATGTTATTTTAAATGTGTAAACTTTGTATGGACTTTTTTTTTTTATAATAATTGAATTCAGAATTTGTTAAATTAAAACTTTTATTTAGTTGTGGTTTATTTATATATTATTTAATAGAAAAATGTAAGATATTTTCAAAATAAATTCAGTTTTTGCCACAAAGTAACAACAATAATTGTTTTTTAAATGTTTTTTTTAACTTGTAAATTTTGTATATAATTATTTTTTTAATAATTCAATTCAAAAGAATTGGAATATTAAACAGTTTAGTTACTTGTTTCTTTTCTAAATAATTGAATAAAAACATTTCCAAATATTTTCAAAAATAAATGCAGTTTTCCCCCACATAGTAACAATAATTCAAATGTTCTTTTAGCTTGTAAGTTTGTGTATACTTTAAAATAATATATATAATAATGGAATCATGATCAGCTGAAAGTTCGATCAAATAACTCTTTTTTACTTTTATACAAACATTTTTTGTATTAAATTTAAAAGGGTTAGGGTTAAAAACCAAACTCTATCTGTAAAAAAACATTTTTCTTTCTGAAAAATTGATTTTTAGAAAATGTGGTTATTAAAGAAAAAAAATGAAACACATTCAACCAACCTTTTGATATAGAAATGATTGAATTAAATATTTAAATCAAAAAACATTCACTGATACACCTCCGTAGTGAAGCTGATTCATGTGTTCCTGTAAACAACCTTTATTGACAATAGAAACCATTTTAAAGGTGGAATATTATCGTGAATGAATACATTTCAAAAAGGAAAAATTAAACATTATTGGTCTATTTCAAGGTTAAACGTGACAAAAGGTGACTTTTTTTCATCTGATGTTGAAATGATGGAACATCAGAGGAGAAAATATGAAGAAGAACTTCAACTATATTTGAAAAAATTATGGAAACTGTGATTTCTACTTCAGCATTAACACATTAACACACACACACACACACACACACACACACACACACACACACACACACACACACACACACACACACACACACACACACACACACACACACACACACACACACACACACACACTCACACTCACACACACACACAACCTCACGTTACACCTTTGTTATAACAAAGTGCAGATCATTCTCGGAAGTTATTGTTGATTCAATGCAAGAAGATCTGATTTATGGAACAACATCAGGGACATTGAACAGTTGAACTAAACATCTAAAATGTTGAAATTCTTGAATACTTTTATTGATATGTTTTTCATTCATTGATTAAATATAAAATGTTTATAGTATAATGGTAATAGTTATAACACCAGACCATAACAAAAGTACAATTCATCACTTTTCCATAAAGCATTTTTTAAAATTGTTTAAACAAACAGAAAAAACACAACATTTCAAAAAACAAGTTCAATTTGAAACGTTGAATTCAAGCGTCCAAATGTTATGACCTGTTATTATACTTTCGTACATCATACAGGTCAAAAATTGTGATACTTTTGTTTTTGTGTTGCTGCTCCTGCTGGTGTTTGTGCAGCTGCAATGATTTCACCTCAGGCTCCAAAAACACACACTTATCTCTGGTTGTTGTGTCTGCGATGAGCTGGAAAAGTATCTACTCGAGTCTCCTGAGCCACGATTAGGACCTGAAACTAATGATTAAGAGGGAAGAGAGAGAAGAAGAGAAAAGAACAATGAGATGAAAACAGGAAGTGGATATGAAGGCGATGAAGGAAGATTTTCAAAGTTAAGGTGCAAGAAAAAAAAAAATGAAACTCATTGGACGTATAATAATAATAAAAAAAAAAAGTAATAATAATAATAATATTAATAATAATAATAATAATATTAATACTACTACTACTAATAATAATATTATTAACAAATGATTAAATACTTTGAAACTTTTAAAAGAGTCAGAAATATATAGTTGTAATGTAAGTAAACAGGATGAAACTAAACGGCAAGTATTCAGAATGAAACATAATTCTACTACGTCTAATACTGCTACTACTAGCATTACCACTACCACTACTACTACTACTACTACTACAAATAATAACAATAATAATAATATTTTTCTGTACTTTGTATCCCTACTTTGTATCCTTACTTTGTATCTATACTTTGTACCCCTACTTTGTCTCCCTACTTTGTATCCCTACTTTGTATCTGTACTTTGTATCCCTACTTTGTATCTCTACTTTGTATCCCTACTTTGTGTCTCTACTTTGTATCCTTACTTTGTATCCCTACTTTGTATCTCTACTTTGCATCTCTACTTTGTATCCCTACTTTGTTTCTCTACTTTGTATCCTTACTTTGTATCCCTACTTTGTATCTCTACTTTGTATCCCTACTTTGTATCCCTACTTTGTATCCTTACCTGTATCCTTACTTTGTATCCTTACTTTGAATCTCTACTTTGTATCCTTACTTTGTATCCTTACTTTGAATCTCTACTTTGTATCTCTACTTTGTATCTCTACTTTGTATCTCTACTTCGATTCTTACTTTGTATTCTTACTTTTTATCCTCACTTTGTATCCCTACTTTGTATCTCCACTTTGTATCTCTACTTTTATCTCTACTTTGAATCTCTACTCTGTATCTCTACTCTTACCTCTACTTTTTATCTCTACATGAGTAGCCTAAAACGTAAACTTTCAGTGTTTATTAAACAGCTTTTTCAGTGTCTATCATCAACACACACTTGAAATATAGCTCAGGCCCTTTAACCATCACCTTTGACTCCTGGTGTCATGTTAATCACCTGTGCGTTCTGTTCGCTAGAAGCCCCTCCCACCCCCCACCATCAAAGCATCTCGTGGCTCTTCATCTCACGCCGTGCATCTCCACCTGTAATTAGGTCTGTGCGAGGGGGAAGATGGATTTGGTTCGCACCATGCGAGGGACAAAAAGACATTAGGAAGTCTCCGGTGCTCATCTGGGACCTGCCTTTAATGGCACCTAATTGATCAGAGCTGTCACAGGGGCCCTCGTTTCCTCTGATCATCTGCACAGAGATGGTCTTAACAACATCCCATCCAGAGAGTTTGATAGAATTCAAGTTCAGGGAATTAGGCCAGAGTTTAAGCTCCTCCTTCATTCTCTGATTTCATGTGTTGAAGAATCAAAAACAACTGCAAAGTTTTCACGTCTATGGAGTTATTATTGTTTCAAAACAGTCACTAATGTGTGAACAAATCTATACTGTAATTGTTATACTTCAAGAACAGTGTGTGTTTTAATCCACCGGCCTTAAGTATGAACCTGGTTGTACTTTGAACAGTGTTTTATAGTATACGGTCCAAAAAAAGTAAATGAAAATTAGTATTAACTTCGCAGCGTGATGTGGCGTTGTATTACTCCTCCAGGCTCCTTTGTATTACTTTGCCGTAATATTAAACTCCGTGAGGCGCTGTGGTATAACACAGTGAGTTGTGGTAGTATTACTTTGCGAGTCATTATAGTATTACTCTGCGATGTGCATCAGTATTACACTACGCGTGGTATAACTCTGTGAGGTACTGTGGTATTACTCCGTGGGTCTCCAAAGTATTACACTCCGCGAGGCATTGTGGTATAACTCCGTTAGGTGCTGTAGTACAACTCAGTTGTAGTATTGCTTCGCAAATCATTGTAGTATTCCTTCGCGAGGCGTCTTGGTAGTACTCTGCAAGCTGCATCAGTATTACTCTGCAAGGCGCTATAGTATAACTCTGCAAGGTACTGTGCTTTTACTCTGTGAGGCTTCATGGTATTACACTCCGCGAGGCATCGTGGTATAACTCTGTGAGGTGCTGTAGTACAACTCAGTGATTCGTTGTAGCATTACTTCGCGGGTCGTTGTTGTATTCCTTCGTCTTAATAGTACTTTGTAAGCTACATCATTACTCTGCAAGGCTCCGTGGCATAACTCCGCGAGTTACTGTGGTATTACTCGATGAGGCTCCATGGTATTACACTCCGCGAGGCATTGTGGTATAACTCTGTGAGGTGCTGTAGTATTACCCCGAGAGGCATTGTAGTATTACTCTCAGTATTACTCTGCGAGGCACCATAGTATTATTCCACGAGGTACTGTGGTATGACTCTGCAAGGCGCCCTGGCATAACTCCGCGAGGTACTGTGGTATAACTTTGTGAGGTGCCTTAGTATAACTCGTTGTTCCTGGAAACATGGTTGAGTCTCGTCGTGAGTGAAGAGTCTTCAGGACGAACAGAAGATCAGCAGCGAAGTGTGATTCATGAAGGCAGAGATTACAGTGGAGGTCAAGGAGGAAGATCTCATACATTTAAAGAGAGCAAATGATTCCAACGACAGGACGAGAGGACGATGTTGACTTCCAGGTGTAAAACGACCTTCAGCCTGTGATGGAAAGTGTCTGCAGCCTCTGGTGTGTTTGGAAGAAGCTTTTCTCTCTGATGGACATCCATGCATTATTGATCATGAAACACTTTCATCTTCAGCTTGTTTTCCTTTTCAAGCATTTGTTTTACAAACCCCTTCTAGATTTCGTTTGTGTTCTCCTCGTCTCCTCGTCTCCTCGTCTCCTCGTCTCCTCGTCTCCTCGTCTCCTCGTCTCCTCGTCTCCTCCCTCTGAACCCCCAGCAGGGGCTGAGTGTTGGATATGCAGAGACAACTCCCTCATCTCTGGTTCATGGACAAAGATATGGAGGAGAAACAGGAACAAGTGCTGTGTTTCAAATCACATACTTCTCAGTGCACTGGTTAGTATGCATCAGGATAGTGTACGTACTAACTAGTAACTAATTATCCACAGATAGTATCTCTCAAACACTGCTGCTACGCACTAACAGGAAATGACGCGACAGCTTCTTCTTCTACTGCTATTTAACAATGATTTCAACCAGCTGTAGGAACACTATCGACACCTGCTGGCAGCACGTTTGGTTTGGATCAACAAATATGAGAAACTAAATATTGTCAATCAATATTTAGTTTTTCATATTTCTTGAATATATATATATATATATATATATATATATATATATATATATATATATATCAATATATATATATACGACGCAACATCCATCGATTCAACACCACTAAGATGGAGTCGTTTAGGGTAGAAAGTTTCCATCGATCCATTCTCAGTTTTGTGGGCGTTTTAGTGACAATGTAGTGTGTATGGAGCACTACATTTCACCTACTAAGAATTGAGATGCACTTATGCACTAAAAATACTACATTAAAGTACACAAGTATGTGATTTGAGACACAGCTAATGTGTTCTCAGGAACTCTCATCGAGCCTCAAATGTAGGAATATACTGTATATATATATTATGTTCTTGTACTGATGGTAGTTTCTAAATTTGATGTGTTATTATGTATATTTATTTAATTAATTGAAAAAACGGCTTTATTGACTCTTATTTTATTATTCAAACATATGTTCTAAATTCAATATTTTTTCATTGGTGACTTTTTAAATTCAGAACAATTAAGCCAATCATGAGGCACTTTTACACTATTTTTTATTGAATTAAAAAGGCTACAAATTAAAATATATACATATACATTATACATTAAAATATATTTTGAATTATTTGTATTATAATGTTAAACTCTGTGTGAAACATTTGATAATCGAATGATTAAAAAAGCAAAATTCAACCATATTAAAGTAATTTTTTTCCATTACAACCAAATGAAATGTTTTAATTTAGAATTTTTTTTCACTCTGAAGGTTGGTCTGTCAATATAATGACCAATATAATCTTTATCTTGGGGTCAAGGTGAGCCAAAAACAAATGTGTTTGTGGTATCCCTTGTGTTGTCTCTGGGTCAAAGTGACCCAGAAACAAATGTGTTTGTGGTATCCCTTGTGTTGTCTCTGGGTCAAGGTGACCCGAAAAGAAATATGTTTGTGGTATCCCTTATGTTATCTATGGGTCAAGGTGACCTAAAAACAAATGTGTTTATGGTATCCCTTGCATTGTCTCTGGGTCAAGGTGACCCAAAACAAATGTGTTTGTGGTATCCCTTATGATATCTCTGGGTCAAGGTGACCTGAAAACAAATGTGTTATATGTATCCATGGTGTTATCTCTGGGTCAAGGTCAACGACATCCCTGTCTTCCGTAGATACATACGTCGTGGTGGAGGACGTTCATTTTGACCTAGAGACAACACAAGGGATACCACAAACACATTTGTTCTCTTGGTTAAACAAGCTGACTTTGAGGAACCCTGGTGTTCCACTTGCTCAGCAGCAGCAACATGACGGGCAAGTGGACCAGCATCCTGTGTTTGCTAACCCCGTCCTTACCCTCCCTCCTCCCCTGCGGAGCCGGAGCCACGAGGGAGTGCGCCTGCCGCGATCACGGCTGTCAGATGCGGTGTCCGTGATGGCCCCAGGAATGATTGGTTCCATGCGGACGTGGATGGCGGTCTCTGACATGGGGAGCTGGTGCCACACTCGGGGGAGGAACAGTGGCAGAAACGGAAAGCGCTGGTGACGAAGGTTATTCCAGAGGTCATCGTGAGACCTGTCACCATCTCGCCGTCATCCAGGATTCATGAGCCGGCCTTGTGTGTCGCGCACAGAACGTCCTGCATCTGTCCTTCGCTGGAGATGAGAGGGTTTTGTCCTCCTGTGTGGTGAAGTGCTGGATCAGGTCTATGTTGCTGCCGCAGTTTGGTTTTTACATCCCATAAAAATACAAATATCTCCGATCAATTCAAGAATCCAGTCACCAAGATCATGGAGACAACCCAACGTTTATTTAAGTGTACAGAACATGAGGTGAGAAATGATAGGTTTGTTACTTAAATGAGGATTTACTGAAGTATACACCATTGTACAATGCAGTAGATTTCACCTGTTAGCAACAAGCTAAGCTAGCAAATGTTCTATAGATCACTGTGAGCAACTAAACCTCCTCAGGGGCCACATTTTATTGTTGTAGTGAGGGGCGATGTGGCAAAATTAAACAATTTAAAAATCAACTAATAAAGCTAAACATACTTTCTTTTTAAAAACTTTATTTATATACATTTTATAAACATAAAATCTGATATAACTTTTAGTAATGTGTTGATGAAGCTTCATGAAGAGGTCAGTAGGTGGCGCCATCAGTTTAAAAATGATGTTTCATTGTAAAACTTATCCAAAACAAACAGCGCAAAGACGCCATCTAGTGGACTCTGAACATAATGTCAATGTTTCGTGAAGCTTCATCAACACATCACTACCATCTAGTGGACTCTGAAGATAATGACACTGTTTCATGAAGTTTCATCAACCCATCAATACCATCTAGGGGACTCTGAAGATAATGACACTGTTTCATGAAGCTTCATCAACACATCACTACCATCTGGTGGACTCTGAAGATAATGACACTGTTTCATGAAGCTTCATCGACACATCACTACCATCTAGTGGACTCTGAATATAATGACACTGTTTCATGAAGCTTCATCAACACATCACTACCATCTAGTGGACTCTGAAGATAATGACACTGTTTCATGAAGCTTCATCAACACATCACTACCATCTAATGGACTCTGAACATAATGACACTGTTTCATGAAGCTTCATCAACACATCACTACCATCTAGTGGACTCTGAACATAATGACACTGTTTCATGAAGCTTCATCAACACATCACTACCATCTAGTGGACTCTGAACATTATTTATAATAATAATAATAATAATAATAATAATAACAACAACAACAACAACAACATTAATAATAATTATAATAATGATGCTAATAATAATAATAACAATAATAACAACAGTAATACAAATAATAATATGATAATGATATATATGTATACTATCTCAATAGGGAAATATAAGAAGTAGTGCAAAAAAAACATAATCCAAATGAGTGTAAACACACAGAATATACACCTTGTGCAATTAAAAGAAAGAGAGTCTTTGTAAGAGATGCAAGTGTTTTAGACCTAAATATTCATCTCAAGGTGGAAAATAAAATAAAAATAATTAAAAAAGATGTGCAGATACTTATATTGTCTATAAATGCTAAAAAGGGTAAAGGGTTCACAAGAGACAGAAATGTTACTTTCATAATGGATGATCATGGAAACCTTACTCTCTGATCATCTCAGACGAGAAGCACATCTTCAAGTCTGACTCACGTCTGGTGTCGTCACACTCGTGTGGTTTGTCAGTGAAGACGACGAGACCAGCGACGTCTTCGCTCCAATCAGGTTTTTGAAACTCAAAAGATTTCACCAGAGAATAAAAAACTGATCTGAACAAGGAGAGAAAAGGGTGTGAACGAAGGGCGTGGGCGACTCCTCGAGGTCAGAGAAGTGTTGTCGGCAGCAAAGTGTCACAGGTCAGAGGTCAGAGACAGATGTTCTCACACAATATAAACTGTTTATTTACTCAGAGAAGTAGAAACAAACAGAGTCACCCCAACTTTCCATCAGTGACAGGTTGTATTGATTTTATATTTAAGTCTCACTTAAATGTATCAATTGTGTCATACTTTTATTCTTAAACTTAAACTGCCACTTGTTCCTGTTGTCCTGTGATAATATACGTTTTATATTATGTATATAATATTTGTGTGATTTTATTCATAGCTAATCACACTTTGAAGCTGTTTCAAGTTACCTTTAAACTAAAAGAGAACATAAATCAAGTACATAATGATATATTTTAAAAATAATATTTTTGAAAATTGGATTTAAATAATTTTTTATTTCATTTATTATTTATTCTTTACATGTCCACTTATGTACATGTCTTGTTTTTTTGTTTTTTAACTTATAGGAACACATAACCATTTTATTGTAATGCTATTTTTATTTGATAACCATAAACAAATGATAAATTATATTATAACAAATGTGCATACATTATCTATCTATTAAATATATATATATATATATATATATATATATATATATATATATATATATATATATATATTCATCATATTATGCACAAACCTTTTAATCATATTTATTATGATTTTCTTTCTCATGTTATTGTCCATAAACACACACGTTGTTGATTTATATTGACAATAAAAAGATATTTATATCATATGTGAATCTCATCCAATGACCTGTTTTTAATTATGTTTATATATCAGTATTATGATGATGATGATGATGATGATGTTTATATTATCAGTATTATGATGATGATGATGATGATGTTTATATTATCAGTATTATGATGATGATGATGATGATGTTTATATTATAAGTATTATGATGATGATGATGGTGATGTTTATATTATCAGTATTATGATGATGATGATGATGATGTTTATATTGTAAGTATTATGATGATGATGATGATGTTTATATTATCAGTATTATGATGATAATAATGATGTTTATATTATCAGTATTATGATGATGATGATGATGTTTATATTATCAGTATTATGATGATGATGATGATGTTTATATTATCAGTATTATGATGATGATGATGATGTTTATATTATCAGTATTATGATGATAATAATGATGTTTATATTATCAGTATTATGATGATGATGATGATGTTTATATTATCAGTATTATGATGATAATAATGATGTTTATATTATCAGTATTATGATGATGATGATGATGTTTATATTATCAGTATTATGATGATGATGATGATGTTTATATTATCAGTAATATGATGATAATAATGATGTTTATATTATCAGTATTATTTTGATGATGATGATGTTTATATTATCAGTATTATGATGATGATGATGATGTTTATATTATCAGTATTATGATGATGATGATGATGTTTATATTATCAGTATTATGATGATAATAATGATGTTTATATTATCAGTATTATTTTGATGATGATGATGTTTATATTATCAGTATTATGATGATGATGATGATGTTTATATTATCAGTATTATGATGATGATGATGATGTTTATATTATCAGTATTATGATGATAATAATGATGTTTATATTATCAGTATTATTTTGATGATGATGATGTTTATATTATCAGTATTATGATGATGATGATGATGTTTATATTATCAGTATTATGATGATGATGGTGATGTTTATATTATCAGTATTATGATGATGATGATGATGTTGTTTATATTATCAGTATTATGATGATGATGATGATGTTTATATTATCAGTATTATGATGATAATAATGATGTTTATATTATCAGTATTATTTTGATGATGATGATGTTTATATTATCAGTATTATGATGATGGTGATGATGTTTACATTATCAGTATTATGATGATGATGATGTTTATATTATCAGTATTATGATGATGATTATGATGTTTATATTATCAGTATTATGATGATGATGATGATGTTTATATTATCAGTATTATGATGATGATGATGATGTTTATATTATCAGTATTATGATGATAATAATGATGTTTATATTATCAGTATTATGATGATGATGATGATGTTTATATTATCAGTATTATGATGATAATAATGATGTTTATATTATCAGTATTATGATGATGATGATGATGTTTATATTATCAGTATTATGATGATGATGATGATGTTTATATTATCAGTAATATGATGATAATAATGATGTTTATATTATCAGTATTATTTTGATGATGATGATGTTTATATTATCAGTATTATGATGATGATGATGATGTTTATATTATCAGTATTATGATGATGATGATGATGTTTATATTATCAGTATTATGATGATAATAATGATGTTTATATTATCAGTATTATTTTGATGATGATGATGTTTATATTATCAGTATTATGATGATGATGATGATGTTTATATTATCAGTATTATGATGATGATGATGATGTTTATATTATCAGTATTATGATGATAATAATGATGTTTATATTATCAGTATTATTTTGATGATGATGATGTTTATATTATCAGTATTATGATGATGATGATGATGTTTATATTATCAGTATTATGATGATGATGGTGATGTTTATATTATCAGTATTATGATGATGATGATGATGTTGTTTATATTATCAGTATTATGATGATGATGATGATGTTTATATTATCAGTATTATGATGATAATAATGATGTTTATATTATCAGTATTATTTTGATGATGATGATGTTTATATTATCAGTATTATGATGATGATGATGATGTTTACATTATCAGTATTATGATGATGATGATGTTTATATTATCAGTATTATGATGATGATTATGATGTTTATATTATCAGTATTATGATGATGATGATGATGATTTTTATATTATCAGTATTATGATGATGATGATGATGTTTATATTATCAGTATTATGATGATGATGATGATGATGTTGTTTATATTATCAGTATTATGATGATGATGATGATGTTTATATTATAAGTATTATGATGATGATGATTATGATGTTTATATTATCAGTATTATGATGATGATGACGATGATTTTTATATTAGCAGTATTATGATGATGATGATGATGTTTATATTATCAGTATTATGATGATGATGATGATGATTTTTATATTATCAGTATCATGATGATGATGATGATGTTTATATTATCAGTATTATGATGATGATGATGATGATGTTTATATTATCAGTATTATGATGATGATGATGATGATTTTTATATTATCAGTATCATGATGATGATGATGATGTTTATATTATCAGTATTATGATGATGATGATGATGATTTTTATATTATCAGTATTATGATGATGATGATGATGATGTTTATATTATCAGTATTATGATGATGATGTTGTTTATATTATCAGTATTATGATGATGATGATGATGTTTATATTATCAGTATTATGATGATGATGATGTTGTTTATATTATCAGTATCATGATGATGATGATGATGTTTATATTATCAGTATTATGATGATGATGATGATGATTTTTATATTATCAGTATTATGATGATGATGAGGATGTTTATATTATCAGTATTATGATGATGATGATGATGATTTTTATATTATCAGTATTATGATGATGATGATGATGAAGTTTATATTATCAGTATTATGATGATGATGATGTTGTTTATATTATCAGTATTATGATGATGATGATGATGTTTATATTATAAGTATTATGATGATGATGATTATGATGTTTATATTATCAGTATTATGATGATGATGATGATGTTTATATTATCAGTATTATGATGATGATGATGTTGTTTATATTATCAGTATTATGATGATGATGATGATGATGATGATTATGATGTTTATATTATCAGTATTATGATGATGATGATGATGTTTATATTATCAGTATTATGATGATGATGATGTTGTTTATATTATCAGTATTATGATGATGGTGATGTTTATATTATCAGTATTATGATGATGATGATGTTGTTTATATTATCAGTATTATGATGATGATGATGATGTTTATATTATCAGTATTATGATGATAATAATGATTTTATATTATCAGTATTATGATGATAATAATGATGTTTATATTATCAGTATGATGATGATGATGATGATGTTTATATTATCAGTATTATGATGATGATGATGATGATTTTTATATTATCAGTATCATGATGATGATGATGATGTTTATATTATCAGTATTATGATGATGATGATGATGATTTTTATATTATCAGTATCATGATGATGATGATGATGTTTATATTATCAGTATTATGATGATGATGATGATGATGTTTATATTATCAGTATTATGATGATGATGATGATGATTTTTATATTATCAGTATCATGATGAGGATGATGATGTTTATATTATCAGTATTATGATGATGATGATGATGATTTTTATATTATCAGTATTATGATGATGATGATGATGATGTTTATATTATCAGTATTATGATGATGATGTTGTTTATATTATCAGTATTATGATGATGATGATGATGTTTATATTATCAGTATTATGATGATGATGATGTTGTTTATATTATCAGTATCATGATGATGATGATGATGTTTATATTATCAGTATTATGATGATGATTATGATGATGATTTTTATATTATCAGTATTATGATGATGATGAGGATGTTTATATTATCAGTATTATGATGATGATGATGATTATTTTTATATTATCAGTATTATGATGATGATGATGATGAAGTTTATATTATCAGTATTATGATGATGATGATGTTGTTTATATTATCAGTATTATGATGATGATGATGATGTTTATATTATAAGTATTATGATGATGATGATTATGATGTTTATATTATCAGTATTATGATGATGATGATGATGTTTATATTATCAGTATTATGATGATGATGATGTTGTTTATATTATCAGTATTATGATGATGATGATGATGATGATGATTATGATGTTTATATTATCAGTATTATGATGATGATGATAATGTTTATATTATCAGTATTATGATGATGATGATGTTGTTTATATTATCAGTATTATGATGATGATGATGTTTATATTATCAGTATTATGATGATGATGATGTTGTTTATATTATCAGTATTATGATGATGATGATGATGTTTATATTATCAGTATTATGATGATGATGTTTATATTATCAGTATTATGATGATAATAATGATTTTATATTATCAGTATTATGATGATAATAATGATGTTTATATTATCAGTATGATGATGATAATGATGATGATGATGATGATGATGATAAACTCCACGTTAACGAACAGCGGTTTTATCTATTTACTGCTTCCCTCTGCTGGCCAAATAAGGGACACCACGTGACCGTAAAAGGGTAGGTGGAAATAAACTTAGTAAATGATTTGGTTGGTTAATGTTATTTTCTCGTCATAAGCATTTATTAATGTGGAACAGATTTCACAGGCTATAATTTAGTGTTTTTGCGTGAATCTAATTAAGTGATATTGACGTTTTTATTATTAAATACTAGTTTAATATATGATGTTTTATTTGTTTAACGCTTAAGGTTCTTTGTTTTAGGAATGCATTTGTTCTTTTTCTTATTATTGTTTCGATATTTTTCCAAAATTAAATTGCCAAAAAAATGTAAAAAACCAACAAACAATAATTTCGTTATATGTCTTTCTATATTGATTTTCATCTGTTGTTTTTTTTTCATGAGGAAGTTAAATTCCAGTAATTTGTGATCAAAAGTAAATCAAGTGTTCAAATAGTCCGGACCAGACTTAATATAATAATATTAATAATAATAATTGCCTCTGAAAGTGATTTACTTTTTTTATTTTTATCTTTTATTAATTACTCATTAAAACTAGTAACGTGTTGATGAGCCTAATCGCTAATCACTCATTTCAATTTATAAAAACAAAATTACATTATTTGTTTTTATTTTTCTATTTAAGAAAAATCCTCTTTGTGAGTGTTTATTTTTCCTTTAAATAATGTTGAAAAAAGTTAAGAAATCAGTTCAATATTCAACTAAAGTGTGTATGTGCATTTGTGCTGGTGTGACTCTATTGTATCATCAGTGTTTGTGTGTTGTGATGTGTGACTCTATTGTATCATCAGTGTGTGTGTGTTGTTGTGTTGTGTGACTCTATTGTATCATCAGTGTGTGTTTGTACAAAACTCTCTTTACATTCAAATATTGACATTAGAAAATGATATTAAGCCACTGAAAACACTTTGTTGTTCTGGAAATTAAATCTTGTTAATATAACCACAACCACTCTGCTGTGATTGGTCAAACATAGAGGTTTGTCATCACACATCATCAATCCCAGAAGTCTCCCCCTCCAAGGGACTCATTGTATAAACAAAGCGGGCGTGATTACAGCAGGAGGAGAAGTGAAGCCATTATTACGTCATAATGGACCCTCGTAACCTCTCGTTCGTCCAGATTTTAGAGCAACTTTATAAAGTAATAAGTGTAAAACATGGTCATAATGAGGAACTTACTGCATCTTGGAGAGAAGAACATTTACTACATGTCAGGAGAGTTGATCATGTATCTATCTTTTTAAAAACATGGATATTTTAATGTTTTATTTTCTTAACAATCGATGCTTACCCGTACACACCATGGAATAAAAATTTTGTTTCTTCTTTCAATTGTTTGACGGCCCCTCGTGACTCAACGTAAACAATGTGGCCCCTGGTGAACTTTAATTGACCCCCTTGGGTCTAGACTTTTAACTTGCTCTGCAACAAACAGTTTTTACAAATATAAATTAGATTCCGTGTTAAATTTAAAACGTAATCCCTCAGAGTGTTGCGTGAATCTAGTCGGTAGATGTCTCCCTCCTCCACTGAGCCACTCTCCCTTCATGACCGGGGCCGCCATTTTGAAAAGCACCCGCTTCCCCAGCACACCCGCCCAGAATACTGGAACTATGCCGCGGGGCCGGCCTCGCAAACTGACTGCGAAAAGCAGCGACGACACCGGTGAGTCCGCAAACACCACGAATAAAAACTACACATCACGACCAATCCAAACAACTCGGCGTCCTCCCCGCAAACCCCCGCGGTGGCTCTTATTTTAGCACTTGAACGCGGTGTATATAGTCCCCGGATATGGTGGCTCTGCTTTGCGCGGCGAAGGAGTGATCGAGGCGGAATGATATTAATAGCGTGTCGGTGGCTCTTCTTGCTGCACTTCCAGTATAAATGGGTGTCGGCGAGGTGAGGAGCTCCTGCGCGTCGACGCTGCCGCTGCAGGACCTCCTTGCTCGGCTTATTTTGGTGGCTGTCGTCGCTCACTAGCTCGCTCGGCTACATGTTAGCTTCAGAGCTAATGTTTGTTGTCGAGTTCTGAGGTTGGATTCTACCAGAGCTGCGAGTGGTTTTACAACTAATACAGAGTTTCACGAATAAACTCTTAAAACGCGTTAAATTAACGAGAACAACTACCTCAATTGTCATTAAAACAGCCTAAAATAAATAGTCTAAAGTCTTACAAATGTCATAATAAGTAACGGCTTAACGCAAAGTACAGCTGTATTTTCATTATAATAGCACAGTGTGTTTAAAAAGGCAAGTAAACCTCAAAATAATTCAAATAATTGTATTTTAATGAATGGAAATGTATCCTGGAAACTTTACATTTTAAAAGGAATACAATTGAAAAAAATCTAATTGAATTAAAAAGAAACCTGGTATTTAATTGACTTTATTAATCCCTCTGGAGATCTCCTTCGGGAAATTAGATTTACATTACACATCAGACAAAGTTTAAAAAAAAAAAGCGGTGTTTAAATCTTTACAAACTTTGTAGGAATCACAAATCGCGCACTCGTCCGAGTGCACTGGTTTATAGTTCACATTAAGATAGTGCAGGTACACATTTGTGTAGTACTGTCTCAAATCAAACTGCTAATAGCTGCTACACACCTACAGGAAATGACTCGACAACTTCTTCTTCTACTACCTTTTAACTCTGATTGTATCCAGTCGTTGAAACACTCATTGACACTTGACAACACTTTGCACCAATAGAAACAAGTTTCTGTGTTGTGTTTTATTCTGTTATTACTTTTGTGTTAAAATGAGTGTTTTCTCGAGACATTAACGTCGGTATCTGCTCCGATAAACCAATCAGGTGCAGGAAGACCGTACTCAGTTAACTGGTAGTCATGTGCTGCTAGTTTAGGACGACACCTGATTTGTTAACTCATGTGTTTCTTGACTGGTTGTTACGGAAACCTGTCTCTGCCCTTTTCTGGACTAGTTTGACAACCATAGTATAAACTTTGGACATGTTTGAAGATTCAACTTTCCAGGGATTCATCAACTATAACCACAGTTTCTGATATCTGCTTCAGATCTGTGGTACACAGTACATATATTCTGACAATTTCCCCAAGTTTTCATCAACCTCTGTATGTTTATGGACTGTGGGAGGAAACCGGAGTGCCCGGAGTAAAGCATCGCAACACGGGGAGAACATACAAACTATTTTTGCAAGAATCTGGTAATACGATGCATAACACGATACAGAGTGAACAATACGATATCAAGTATATAAGTGTAGTATTGTCGAGTACTTGACTCTGGTGTTGTGATAGTGTAGTAACAAGTATATATGTGTAGTATTTTTGAGCACTTGACTTTGGTTTTGTGATACTGTAGTAAAAAGGATATATGTGTAGTATTGTCGAGGACCTGTCTCTGGTGTTGTGATAGTGTAGTAACAAGTATTTATTTGTAGTATTGTCGAGTACTTGACTCTGGTTTTGTGATCGTGTAGTAACAAGTATATATGTGTAGTATTGTCGAGTACTTGACTCTGGTTTTGTGATAGTGTAGTAACAAGTATATATGTGTAGTATTGTCGAGTACTTGACTCTGGTGTTGTGATAGTGTAGTAACAAGGATATATGTGTAGTATTGTCGAGTACTTTACTCTGGAGTTGTGATAGTGTAGTAACAAATATATATGTGTAGTATTGTCGAGTACTTGACTCTGGTGTTGTGATAGTGTAGTAACAAGGATATATGTGTAGTATTGTCGAGTACTTGACTCTGGAGTTGTGATAGTTTAGTAACAAGTATATATTTGTAGTATTGTCGAGTACTTGAGTCTGGAGTTGTGATGGTGTAGTAACAAGGATATATGTGTAGTATTGTCGAGTACTTGACTCTGGAGTTGTGATAGTGTAGTAACAAGTATATACTGTATGTGTAGTATTGTCGTGTACTTGACTCTGGAGTTGTGATAGTGTAGTAAAAAGTATATAAGTGTAGTATTGTCGAGTTCTTGACTCTGGTTTTGTGATACTGAAGTAACAAGGATATATGTGTAGTATTGTCGAGTACTTGACTATGGTTTTGTGATTGTGTAGTAACAAGTATATATTTCAGAGTAGACTGTACTTTCTGAGGAGGCTTCGATCATTTAACATCTGCAAGAAGCTCCTCTGCATGCTCTTCCAGTCTGTGGTGGCCAGTGTCCTGTTCTATGCTGTGGTGTGTTGGGGTGGGAATGTGTCCAAGAGAAGTGTCAACAGGTTGGACAGGTTGATCAGGAGGGCTGGCTCTGTGGTTGGAATGAAGCTTGACTCACTGGTGACAGTTGCTGAGAGGAGATCATTGAACAAACTACTGTCCATCATGGATGATGACAGTCATCCTCTCAGCACTGTCATCAGTGAGCAGAGAAGCAGAATGAGTGCATGAATGCTCCTACCCAGGTGCAAAACAAATAGACTCAGGGACTCATTCATTCCTCGGGCTATTAAATTGTACAATTCTGAGTTCGGGGGCAGGAGTGGAGTGAAAGTATCATGATGTTCTGTTCTATGTTAGTCTTTGTATCCTTTGTTGTTATTTTTCTTTGATCTATGTTCTTTGTCTTTATCTTTAGACTTAGATTGTGTAATTGTGTTCTTTCTCTTTAATTCTCTTGTTCTTATTTTATTTTTGATTTATTTTTGATTTTTTATAAAAAATTGCTGTATGTATTGGCTATTGGAAAAAACAATTTCCCGAAGGAGACCTCCTGAGGGATCAATAAAGTTTTACCTTA
Organism: Callionymus lyra; assembly: GCF_982586985.1. Lineage (NCBI taxonomy): Eukaryota > Metazoa > Chordata > Actinopteri > Syngnathiformes > Callionymidae > Callionymus > Callionymus lyra. Next base: position 26,066,574 of record NC_141830.1, on the reverse strand, counting down.
CCTTACCTTATTTGTAGAATTGTCCAGTACTTGACTCTGGTGTTGCATTTTACAGACCACATGACTCTTGACGAAGTTGTAACTGCTTTCATTTGTTTTCAAACCAAAATTTGTCCAAACATCAGCTTTAAAAGCTGCTGGACTCACTGTATCCTCACGTCCTCAGTCATCGCTTGGATCTCGCAGATATTATTCTTACTTAAGCTGCCATCTAGTTTATGTTCAATTGCAACATAAACAACTTTTCTGTTCAATTTTCTTTGTTTAATCATTTGTCTCTCCCACCTCAGATGGAGACTCTAGTGGCAATAAAGATGAGAGTCTCCTCAGCGATGGGGAATTTAAGGACAAGAAGTGCACGATCTGCACTCAGATCTTCACGACCGACAGTCAACTACAGAAGCATCTGCGTGAACACGAGAGCAACGACAAGGTGAGTTTAATCAATGCCTAAAGTTCTTGTTTGTGAACCAGGGTTCACTCAATAATTGAATGAATTGTTTTGAATATTTCAGCTTTTAGTCTTCACAACTCACTTGTGCATCATGTGATCATTTATGGATTATAACCCTGGTGCAAAGAATTCATACTTAGCCCAAGAAATATGTCAGATTATTCCAAATATATTGGGAAATACATCCTGTTCTTTTGCTTGAATCAAAAGTGTTAAAATTCTGAAAATCAAAATATTATAATCTATACTATATAATCAAAATAATTGCAAATTGAAGTACAAGCCTCTTGCCTGCAGAATTAAGTTTAGTCCTGATCATGTTCTTTATCATACCAAGTCAGGTATAGAAGTATATGAGTATATCATATACTGTATATTTTATTCATTGAAAAGTTTTTTGGTTTTATTCAAGCATTAAATTATTAAAAATATGTTAAGCGCTTTGTGACCCTGGTCTAGAAAGGCGCTATATAAATAGAGATTATTATTATTATTATTTGTATATTGAAAGATCACATTTAAAAAAAAAAAGAATGTTTTCAAAAGTTTTACTTTTATTATAATTCCATGAATTTAAAGAATGCATTTTAAAATTAATTATTATTTTATATGTAGCCTTTTAAGTAGTGATGTGTTGATGAAGCTTCATGAAACAGTGTCATGTTGTTGAGAGGTCAGTAGGTGGCACTATCAGTTTAAAAATTATGTTTCAACAGTTCAAAACAATGGATAGTGCATAATAGTGCAGAGACGCCATCCAGTGGATGATGACAAGATAATGACACTGTTTCATGAAGCTTCATCAACACATAACCACCATCTAGTGGACTCTGAAGATAATGACACTGTTTCATGAAGCTTCATCAACACATCACTACCATCTAGTGGACTCGGAAGATAACGACACTGTTTCATGAAGCTTCATCAACACATCACTACCATCTAGTGGACTCTGAAGATAATGACACTGTTTCATGAAGCTTCATCAGACCGTCACTTCTTTTAAGTTCAATATTTTAAGCCTTTTAAATAATAAAAAACTCTGGTATAACTTTAATCGGCAAGACTTTTCAAGAGGTTTATATTTGCTTTTGTATTTTGCAGCCTCATCGTTGCAACCAGTGCTCTCAGACGTTCAACGTGGAGTTCAACCTAACACTCCACAAGTCCACACACTCGACCTCAGACTTCACCTGCCCGGACTGTCATAAAAAGTTCTCCCGCATTGCCAGCCTTAAGTCCCACATCATGCTGCATGAAAAAGAAGAGGTTTGTTAACAAAAGAAATACACAAACATAAAATTGCATTTGTGAAACTATTACAATCACCTGATGTTCTTGTCGCCGTCCAGAATCTGATCTGCGGAGAGTGCGGGGATGAGTTTGTTCTGCAGAGCCAGCTGTCTCTCCACTTGGAGGAGCACAGGAAGGAGTTGTCGGGAATTAAGGTCTACGCCTGCAGGACCTGTGACAAGGAGTTGAAGACGGCGGCGCACCTGAAGGAGCACATGAGGACTCACGTCAAAATGAGGTCAGAAAGGGAAGTTCCTGGTGTGTTCAGATGTTTAACCTTCAGGTTTTCATGTTATTTTTTTTTAAATAAGGGATTATTGAGCCTGGCTGACTGGTTTTGTACAGTGATGTGTTGATGAAGCTTCATGAAACAGTTTCATGTTGCTCAGAGGTCAGTAGTTGGCGCCATCAGTTTAAAAATGATGTTTCATTAGAACAGTTGTTCAAAAAAAAGGAAAATGGTGCAGAGACGCCATCTAGTGGAATCTGAAGATAATGATACTCTTTCATGAAGCTTAATCAACGCATCACTACCATCCAGTGGACTCTGAAGATAATGACACTGTTTCGTGAAGCTTCATCAACACTTCATTACCACCTAGTGGACTCTGAAGATAATGACACTGTTTCATGAAGCTTCATCAACATATCACTACCATCTAGTTTCTCTGAAGATAATGACACTGTTTCATGAAGCTTCATCAACACATCACTACCATCTAGTGGACTCTGAACACAATGACACTGTTTCATGAAGCTTCATCAACATATCACTACCATCTAGTGGACTCGGAAGATAATGACACTGTTTCATGAAGCTTCATCAACACATCACTACCATCTGGTGGACTCTGAAGATAATGACACTGTTTCATGAAGCTTCATCAACACATTACTTCCACATCACACACATCAGACTTTTTAAAATCAGTAACCTGATTATTATTTGAGCTACAGAGCTGTTATTTTAAAACCTTCCATGTAACCAGATAAAGAAAATTGGCCTATTCAGGCCAGTTTAGTTTTATAAATTGATCGATTAGGGACTTTTTGGTGAACAATGCCAAAAAGTGAAAATCATCTTTTAGTTCAGACCGATCAGTTCATGCAGGAGGTTTTGAGCCGAAGCTCTCTGTAGCACCGCGAGAGAAGTGACATTTAAAGATAAAGATTAGATAATTATATTATATTTGACTATGATTCTCTTTTTCAACATGGTTGCTCTTCCAAGTGTTTCACTCATATTCTGCTGTGTTTAAAAAATGTCTCTCCAGACCTCTCACCTGCTGCTCCAGGAACTACAAGAAAAACATCGATCGTAGTGGATTCACAAACAGTTGCCACCACTGTGGGAAGTCGTTCAAGAAGCCCAGCCAGTTGGTCCGACACGTACGGATACACACAGGCAAGAAAACGGGATTATAAAGCAAATAAAACATGTTCATTTATTCATATTGTCCCGGATGATGATTGAGGCTTGTTGTGTGTGTGTGTGTCTGGTCTTGGACAGGCGAGAGGCCTTACAAATGCTCTCATTGTGGGAAAGCGTTCAACCAGAAGGTGGTGCTGCAGACTCACATGGCGAGACACACGGGAGAGAAGCCGCATCTCTGCATGTTCTGCCCGGCGTCGTTCTCCCAGAAAGGAAACCTTCATGCCCACGTCCAGAGGGTTCATTCCGAGGTAAGAGTCCACGGGGAACATGTGTTCGTCTTATCGCCTTCTATGTGTCGTGAGAATATAACTTAATAATAACAGAGAGGACGCCTGAACTGTGATTAATCTCTAATATGTGGTTTCTTTTCTGTTTTTGAGCAACCCTCACACATTTCGATAATCAAGCAGCATGGGGGTGTAGTTGCTATTAGTGTGTCCTCACAGCAAGCTGATGATAGGTTCAAATCCCACCCCTGGACCTGCACGTGCCTGCGTGAGTGACGGTATCACCCCATTGGTCTCAAAACATACTGACAGTCATAGACAAGTCTAAATGGTGTGTTGGAGGCTGTTGAAGCTACAGGTGACTTCTCACGCAATAATTGCATTAATTAAAAGAGAAAAATATCCTCTAATTGTCCGTGTTTTGTGACTAATTTAAAAGTGAGATTGATCTGCTCAACCTTTGTTTGGCTTAATTATTATAATAAGGTTCAAAACATTATCAATGTTGCAAGTTTTTAGAAAAATCAAAACAAACTTTGAGGGAAATAAGTGTGTTACACTGTTGCTACATTTCTATGTGTCGTATTTTTATAATATATTAATAATATTATCATAAAGTCCTTTTTGTTTTTTTTGGGACAGATTGGAATTCGTATAATCCGATCCAAATTCAATATGAATTCCAATCTGTATTGGTAGGATTCCAGATCATACTGGATTCCAATCTGTACTTGGACATATGTGTATATATATATATATATATATATATATAATTTTTGCAAAAAAGTGTTTCAATCTGTTGTTTTCTTCTGTTCTGTGGTGACTTTTGCAGATTAAAGGTGTCCCATTGTTTCCCTGCCTGGACTGCAGCTGTGTCTTTAAGAAGCTGGGAAGCCTGAACGCACACATCAGCAAGATGCACATCTCTGTCATTGAAGTCTCTGGTACTCCGGTAAGAGAATCTATTGCAGTGCTGGATAAAGAGTCTGTGAGTCATGTTAGCTTCAAATTGCAACTGAGACGATATGTATGGATTAATTCTCTATGAAGAGATTGGAAAATAAACTGATAATCTTTCTCTTGTTTTTCTTCAACAAATAACTCATTGGGTTTGTGAGTTATTAACATTATCTCATCATTCAAAGGCACCAAGAGCAATGATTTGCAACTTTGTATTGTCCTTTTAAGATAAGATAAGTTATCCCTTTATTGCTCCACAGTCGGGGAAGTTTGAGTCATCACAGTGGTTCAGAAAAAAAATATATATATACATTCACATTATATTAAGACATACAGTACACATATTACAATTTTTACAAAAGGCTAATGTATTATAAAATAATAAAAACAATCACAAGATAAAAACATTGAAAATAATTATATAATAATGGTAAATATGTCGGGGGAGAAATCTGACTTAACAAAGAATAGAAATCAGATCTGGTGTAATCTCACACGTTTTACTTGCAAGAGAAAGAAGAACACAGAGTTTACATGTGTGTTTGAATCTTTTCTGAAGCACAGTACATTAAAGTCGTATCTTATTATTCCACATAACACCAAAGGTTTGAACGCCTGTGATAACGACAGGTCATCCCTGAGGTCGCCTCTCTTTCTTGAAGTGTCCTCGGCCCTCATTATCTCTTCTGTTCGTCCCCCAGGAGACGGAGGCGTCGGGTCAGGCCCCGGAGGAGTCTGAGGGCGGCGAGGCAGTTACCGATGTCATCCAGCAACTCCTGGAGCTCTCTGAACAAGTGAGTGGGGAGACGGTACAGCCCCAAGCTCCGGAGCCAGCCATCGCCATGGAAACTGCCATCAACCACGACATCCTACAGGTGAGCTCACGATGTCCCTGGAGACTCATACAACCAGGATAAATACTGCTTTCAAATACCAAAGACTTCAAGTAGAGCCTTGAAAATGTAAAGAGAATCTTGAGCTGATATTCATTGTGGATTTAAGAATTATTCCTGAACGAGCTGGAAAGGAATAAATGCATTTTAGAATCACCAGAATACGGTTTAGAAAACTTCACATCTCTGAAAAGATGGAAATAATATGTGGTGCGTGTGAACGGAGGTCAGAGTGAGAGAGAAACCTCTCGGCTGCTTCTTGTTATGAATTATTCTTGGGCGGCTGAAGTAGACGAGAAGTTCTTTCCTATAAAATCCATCTTTTTTCACATCACACCAGATCTTTCATTGTGAGAAGAACTATAGAGGAGTCGTATTTTGAAAAAGTGGTCTAGGGAGACATAGTTTCTGTTTTTGTTCAACCGTATCCAGAGCTTATCGACTTTTAGAATCTTTTGAAAATGTGTTGAAAAACGGTTTGCGCAGTCAAAAAAGTAAGGCATGACCTTGGAGAAATGTCAGGATTTTTTATAAAGGAATGACTGTTTAAATCAGTGTTTTTTTAAACAATTCAATGAAACATTTCCATATCGAAAGGTTTAATCTATTTAATTAAATAATTAAATTCAATCATTTGTTTATTGCAAAGTTTATTGACTTTTCAATAAACAAATGATTGAATTGTTTTTTGTTGAATGATTGAAGTAATATTTTTCATTTGTAGACTATTACATACAATAAAAAAAATACATTTTGGTTCATCTGTGATTGAATTAAATTGAATTTAAAAGGCTAAGTATAAAAAAAGGATTATTATTATTATTATTATTTTATTTCAAATATTAAACTCCATGTGTAAAAACAAAGCATTCATCTTGAAAATATTCAATTTCTATCAAATATTAAATTATTATAAAGAACAAATAATCATTCAGTACGAAAAATATTGAATTCAATTATTCAATAAAAACAAATGTAACCTTTCATTAGGCAAATTGTTAAATTCACTAATTAAAAAAAAATCTCTATAAAAAGTTTACATTAAATATTCTGATGGCACTGATATATGAACCTGTTACGATTTGGACTTTCTGCAGTAAATCACTGATTAAACTGTTCAACCATGATGGTCGAACCAGTAAACATTCATTTAATTTTTGCCTTCTGTAATTTTCTATTTTGTTAAAAGTGTATTTTACATATGTTAATATTGATATTTCTTCAGTCTTCATCCTTTCCGTTTATTATTATTATTATTATTATATGTTATTATTATTATTATTATTATATGTTATTGTACTTTTTCTGTTCATTCCCAGAACAACATTGTATTTTTGAATTTTGTTATTATAAGACTTGTTTATCTGTAACCGGTGAATTTCTCTACAGAGATTCACAAAAGTATCTATCTATCTATCTATTTAATTATATATTATTAATACTATTATCTGTTTTGCATTACCATCTGGATCTAGGAGTCTTTTGAATAAATTTTTCATCAAGTGTTTGGCTTTTATCTCTTTCTTTTTCACCTCATAAATGAAGCAAACGATAAATATCAACAGAATGTTTTGTTGTTTATTCTATGTTGTTAAAGAGTTGCTTTAGAAGATTTCCAACATAGACGTCTGTTGTTCTGACACCTCTTGAATGCATTTGTGTTTCAGTGACTTTCAGTCTTATCGGAGACTAACAGCATTATGAAGAATGAGTGTTAAACCTCAGAGTACGAGTAAATGCCTGTCTGAAGTCTTTATTTTTCTTCCTGCAGCAAGCTTTGGAGAACAGCGGCCTGAGTGTTGTCCAGCCTCAGAGCGACGCGACATCCACCGCAGCTCAGAATCAAGCTCCTGAAGGCACCGCCACTGAAATCAAGAAGTCATACATTCCAGTCAAGACAGCCAGGGAGAGGAAAAGAAGCATTTTCAAGAAACCAATACAAATGCCTGGTACGTGCCGTTGAAGTTTCGGGTTCAAAAATCCAATGAAAGTGTATAAAATGTTTAACAAATAAATAAAAGTTTGTGCTGATAGTGGTAATAACTAATCTTCTGTGATATTCAGGCTCCATCAGAGAAGAAAACGGGATCCGCTGGCATGGCTGCCCGTACTGCTCGAAGGAGTTCAAGAAGCCCAGCGACCTGGTGCGCCACATACGCATCCACACCCACGAGAAACCTTACAAGTGCAAGCAGTGCTTCAGAGCCTTCGCCGTAAAGAGCACGCTGACGGCGCACATGAAGACACACACGGGCATCAAGGCGTTCGAGTGCCAGTGCTGTCTGAAGTGCTTCTCCACTTCTGGCAGCATGAAGGTTCACATGCGACTCCACACAGGTGAGGATGGAGTTGATGCTTGAGTGTGGCTGTGGAAGAGATTCACCCCAATTTTAAATGTCTTCATGAACTCCATGAAGGAAGGGATTTATTTATTTTGGACATTTATAAAATATGTATCATTATTTGTTGGGGCAAAATAAATAAAGAAACAACATTTATGCAAAAACACTGTTTTTAAAAAAAGGTGAAGAAAGAATAAAAAATCCTCAATTTAATTCCCCTTTTTAACTTTTTCTTCAGTTTGTTGAAAATTGCCAAATGTTTCTCCACAAATATATATACTGTATATAAGTAAATAATATACAAGCACTCGTATAAATAAATGACATGTCCCTCATGATGTAAGAACTGATTAATCTAGAAACATGTAGAAAATGTTTTTATTTCATATTTTATATTGAATTAGCTAGAAATACAACTTGCTTAAGTATCTTGCTTGGTGCTTTTTCCATTTTCTATTGGTTTTTACTTATATACTTTTTGGTTCTTGTACAAATAATTTCGATTAAATATTGAGATCATACTTTAATAAAAGTTATTTTACATCTGTTTTTTTAATATTATTTTTATGACCGGTTAATAGACATTTTATTGGCATAGTTTGGTTTATTTTAATGCTTTTATTTTTATACTTTTACTTGTTTTCTTTACGCCTCTGTTTTTGAAGGCCCCTCACACAATTCACGGGATTATATGTGGCCCCTGAGGAAGTTACATTTTTCCAACCTTGAGATAAAAATGAAATAAAATTATACTTAAATATACTACATGGAAAAATATAACATTTTGTATTGTAATTGATTGAGTAAGTAATTAAGGTAGTAGTAAATGATATATACACATACATACATTATTATTATTATTATTATACAAGTTAAATAAAAAGTTTGCAAATAATTCTGGAGATTTATATTTGTTTCAACTGGATATAAACATCTATAAGACAATTATTTGGATCATTTTAATAACATATCAAGTTTTATTAAATCATTGAAATGCTCCGTAAAGATGTTTTTTCTCCTTCTTGTTTCTCCCGACAGGTGTTCGTCCTTTCCCCTGCCCTCACTGTGACAAAATCTTCCGCACATCAGGACACAGGAAAACTCACATTGCTTCCCACTTCAAAAGCATGCAACAGAAAAAGCACAAGTTCCCGAGAAAGAGCAACAAATCCAAGATGTCAAAGAGTAACCTCCCGTTGCCCGACATCCCGCTGCAGGAGCCCATTCTCATCAGTGACTTCGGTACGAGCTCCTGGCATAGAATCTCTAAATAAGACTGTCTGTGCAAATCACACGATCAAACATGTCTTTCTTCAACCATGTTGTTCCACATCTACGCAGGCTTCATCCCGTCACAGAACCCCCGGCTGGCCTTCCAGCAGTATCTGGAGGTGGTGGGAAGCGATCGACCGTACAAGTGCCAATTCTGCAACAAGGCATATAAGAAATCCAGTCATCTGAAACAGCACGTCAGGTCTGGAACAAATTCATTTTTCTTCTTCTTCTCTGCCTGAATATCATGTAAAGCTGGAGTAGTAACCTCTTTAATACAACCTTATGTCCTTGAATAGTGTTATTTATGAGAGAAAGCATTGAAAAAAAAGTTATAATTATCCAATCAAATCTTTTTCGTCCCCTGGTCTCCCACAATTGACCTGTAATCACCCACTTTAGTTGCTCATTAGTTTCTTTTTAGTGTTGGTTGGCACAGTGAGCTCAGTGTTCCGCTCGCAACAATAAGAATGGAACATTTATAGCACTCACATGATACGCAAGACAGGAGCAGCTTGTGTGATGATGTTTTCTTCCTCATCATGACCATGTTTTACACTTCTTATCTGGACGAACGAGAGGTTACAAGAGTCCATTATGACACAATAATGGCTTCACTCCTCCAGCTGTAATCACGCCCTACTTTGTTTATACGAGTCCTTTGGAGGTGAAAATTTCCGGGATTGATTGCGCGCCGTGACGAACCTCCCTTTTTGACCAATCACAGCAGAGTGGGTGTGGTTATGGGCAACAAGATTTAATCTCAAGAAAAACAGTGTTTTCAGTGGGCGGAGCTTAACATTTTCAACAGTCACACATCACAACAACACACACAAACTGATGATACAATAGAGTCCAACATCACAACAACAAACACTTAAATTAAATTAAACTTCTTCTCTTTAAAATCTAGATCTTCTAAATATCATGTATTGAAAATGAGGCAAAAGCCAATGAACCTGAGCATACATTTGTTTATATAGTTTTACAGTTAAAACAAAATGCACACAGACATAAACACCACACAAATGTTAAACATCAAACTATTTTCCTTCCACCATTCAGGTCACACACCGGAGAAAGACCCTACAAGTGTCTGCAGTGCAGTCGAGGATTCGCCTCCGCGGGCGTCCTCAAAGCTCACATCAGGACTCACTCTGGCCTCAAGGCCTACAAGTGCCTCATGTGTGACACGACGTTCACCACCAGTGGGAGCTTGAGACGCCACATGACCACCCACAGTGACCTCCGACCTTACATGTGCCCGTACTGCCAGAAGACCTTCAAGTCGTCTCCAAACTGCAAGAAGCACATGAGGACACACAGGTACACAGATTGTGACGGAGATGGATCAGTCGAACAAAATATTTTTCATAATTTTAAGGGAAATAATCCATCAAATGATATATTAGAGCTATTGGGATATTTAATGATACTTTAATGATCCCCCGGAGGAGAAAGTACTTTTTTTTATTTCATTTTAACATCAAGGAACTTTGAAAGAAGTTGGGGAAATTGTCAAAGCTGCTAGAAACAGATCAGCCCCAGGTCCAAGTGGAGTTCCATATGTTGTATACAAAAGATGCCGCAGACTCTTGAAGCGACTGTGGACAACCCTCAAAGTCATCTGGAGAAGAGGGAAGGTAGCACATCAGTGGAGACATGAAGAGGGGGTCTGGATTCCAAAGGAGGAGAGCTCAAGTACCATCGAGCAGTTTAGGGTCATCTCACTCCTCAGTGTATAGGGCAAGATATTCTGTAGTATCGTTGCCAAACGCATGACGGAGTCCCTCCTGAGAAACAACTACATTGATACCTCTGTGCAGAAGGGTGGGATCCCAAAGGTTCCAGGATGCATTGAGCAGACAGGAGTTGTAACTCAGCTGATCCGGGAGGCACGTGAAGGCAAAGGAAACCTGGCAGTTCTTTGGCTGGATCTTGCGAACGCCTATGGGTCTATCCCACACAAACTGGTGGAAACCTCACTACAACGACACCGCGTTCCAGGCAAGATCAGGGACCTCATACTGGACTACTACAGCTGCTTCAGCTTGAGAGTCACCTCTGGAACAGTAACGTCGACATTTCATAGGCTTGAGAAGGGCTTTATCACCGGATGCACTATTTCGGTGATATTGTTTGCCTTGGCCATGAATATGGTGGTGAAGTCAGCAGAAGTTGAGTGCAGAGGCCCACTCACCAATTCTGTCATGCGGCAGCCCCCCATCAGGGCATTTATGGATGACCTGACAGTGACTACAACATCAGTCCCGGGCTGTAGATGGATCCTGCAAGGCCTAGAGCATCTTATTAGCTGGGCACGGATGGACTTCAAGCCAGCCAAGTCCAGGTCACTGGTGGTGATAAGGGGGAAGGTAACAGACAAGTTTCCCTTCACGATAGGAGGTGTCCGGATCCCAACTGTGAGAGAGAAGCCAGTAAAGAGTCTGGGCAAGATCTACGACTGCACCTTAAAAGACACTGCAGCACTCCGATCAACAACAGAGGAGTTGGGAACCTGGCTCACAGGGGTGGATAGGTCGGGGCTTCCAGGCAAGTTTAAAGCCTGGATCTACCAGCACGGCATCTTGCCACGACTCCTCTGGCCACTGCTGGTGTATGATGTGCCAATGACCACCGTCGAGTGCTTCGAGAGGAAAGTCAGCTGTTTCTTCAGGAAGTGGTTGGGCCTACCACGAAGCCTCAGCAGCATTGCCCTGTACGGGAATAACAACAAACTAAAACTGCCCTTCAGTAGTCTGACGGAGGAGTTTATGGTTACCCGAGCTAGAGAGGTGCTGCTGTACAGGGACTCCACCGACAACAAGGTCTCCTCGGCAGGCATAGAAGTGAGGACAGGCAGGAAGTGGAAGGCTCAGGAGGCTGTCAACAAGGCTGAGGCACGGTTGCGACACAGTGAGCTGGTGGGAACAGTAGCATCTGGACGGGCAGGTCTTGGAAGTAACCCAAGACCTCGCTACAACAAGTCCCAGGGAAAGGAGAGGCGACAGCTGATCCAGGAGGAGGTTCGAGCAGGGGTGGAGGAAGCCCGCTGCAGTAGGATAGCGGGGATGCGGCAGCAGGGCACATGGACCCTATGGGAAGAGGCAGCTGACCGGAAGATCTCATGGGCAGAGCTATGGAGATCTGAGCCACATCAGATCAAGTTCCTTATACAGTCGGTGTACAATGTACTCGCAAGCCCATCCAACCTCTTCCGCTGGGGCTTAGCCGAGACTCCACTGTGCTCTCTCTGCCAGAAAGCCGGATCGTTGGAGCACATCCTAAGCTGCTGCCCACGTGCACTTGGAGATGGGCGTTACCGTTGGCGCCATGACCAGGTGCTGCGGGTCATTGCAGAAGTCATAAGCACAGGGATCTCCACCAGCAAAAATCAACAACCAACAAGGCAGTCCATCTCCTTTGTAAGAGCTGGGGAGAAGCCACAGCAGCGCAGGACTCAAGCAGGGGGGCTGCTGGCAACAGCGTGGGACTGGCAGCTGAAGGTGGACCTAGGAAGACAGCTCAAGTTCCCTGATAACATCGCGGCGACCAAACTCAGGCCAGACGTAGTCCTGGTGTCCGAAACAACCAAGCAAGTGGTCCTGCTGGAGCTGACTGTCCCCTGGGAAGACCGGATGGAGGAGGCCTTTGAGAGGAAAAGGGCCAAGTATGAGGAGTTGGCAGGGGATGGAGGACACGATGCAACCCAATCGAGGTCGGGTGCAGAGGGTTCGTTGGCCAGTCTCTCATCAGGGCACTCAAAATGTTGGGAGTGAAGGGACTGCACGTTAGGAAAGCCACCAGAGACATCACCAACGCAGCAGAAAAAGCGCCAAGGTGGCTGTGGATCAAGCGGGGAGATCCGTGGGCTAAACAAGCTACTTAGATACAAGCCGGGGTCTGATCAACCCTGGCTGGGTCGCCTGGGCGAGGGTGTCTGTTGCGAGACCCGAAACACCCTATGAACCCAGGATACAACACTGATGATGTGTCTAAGTTGCACCAAGAGTGTTTGCTATAACATTCCCCGGAGGAGAAAGTATTTTTTTTTTATTTCATTTTAATTGCTGAAACTTTGATTCTTTTAATTGAAATGATGTTGGCTTTTATTATCATTGAAATATATTTTTAGAATAACCAAATTAAATAATTTGTAATATTGAAAGGGTATGGGATAGGATATGTACAGATGGATAATTAAGCAAATTAAAAAATCTTTTAACAACATGTATATGTTCTGGAAATAAACTGAGAACTATTTAAAATGTGTTTGGGAAGAAAAACAAATGGAGTGAAATTATATTTGTTTACTCAAGAAGGAATATTTACTGAGGTATACTGTGTTTGTTGTCAGCATCATTTACACACAAACGAACCAAACATTCCGAGACAATTTGGATCAATTTCAGGTATGAACTGGCACAGCAGCTCCAGCCGACCGAAGACCACCTGGGCTCTGACATGGTGGGTCACAGCATGACAGTGGGACTGGAGGGAGGCCCTCTGCAGCCGCCGGCCGACACCACGCCGGAGCAGGAGAGCATGCTGGGTCTGGGCCAGACAGAAGTGGTGAACGGAAGCCAGCCGGTGACTCTAGAGACGCCACTGACCGACCAGCCGCTCGTACAGGCGGAAGGTTAGTCCTTTCTTTTACCAAGGCTTTAAATAGTGATGGTCTGACGAAGCTTCATGAAACGGCGTCATTATCTTTAGAGTCCACTAGATGGCGTCTCTGCACTATTTTCCTTTGTTTTTGAACAAGTGTTCTAATAAAACATCATCTTTTAAACTGATGGCGCCACTTACTGACCTCTGAACAACATGACACCGTTTCATGAAGCTTCATCAACACATCACTACCTTAAAAAAAAAAAATTGAAACGCCACAAAAATACGCTCTTAGTGTTAATTCCTAAATATTGAATAAATTGATAAACTTGTCAATTTGTTTGTTGAACCGGTTAAAGACAAAGAAGCTTTTAATTTGAACTTCCTTGTGCTGTAACTCTGGGTGTGAAGTGTGATGAGGGTACTTATAAGTAATTTAAGTAAGTAATTTTTATTTGTATAGTGCTTTTCAAGACCAGGGTCACAAAGCGCTTAAACAATCAAAACAATATTCAATAAAGTATATATTTTAAAGATCAAGATAAAACTGATTATTAGGGTTGTTAGAAAACATAGATATGGCCATATATCGAGGTGTACTTCTCCACGATACTGTATTGATTTTCAATATCAAGGTTGTTTTTTTTTTGTTTTAAGTATTTTCATTTGTGTGTTGCCATTAAACTTACGGCCACTAGATGGCAGTGGTTAAAAATGTAAACCTTACAGTGAATCAAGAAAAATACAGTTCAGGGAACCATACATATTTTGCTAGTGTTTAAAAATGATACGTTTCTAGATCAAAAGGCTAATTAAAGTGTTTTAGGTGCCTAATATATCACTGTTTACACATTTGGCCCCTGCTCATTTTCACTTCATCAAATGTGGCCCTCCTTGAGAAAAACACTACATAAACCTAAAAGATTCCATAACTGTCATCAATTTGAACTGACAAATTCTCCTGGTAAACTGTGTTTTATATAACTTTTTATGAGACTGAATTTTGTGTTTTTTTTGTTCAGATTCTTACGTGAATACCCAGCATCCCTTGCCACAGAACATAAGTCAGTTTGAAGCTCCGTCACTTCCACAGCCATCCTTTGACCAGCAGGCTCTTGCTCAAGATATACAAAGTGTGTACCGGCTCGTTTTCATTCTTCCAATCATCTGCAAAACAACCATAACCTGAATGCATGACATGTGTTCAGGCTTCACCATCACTGAATCCAGCTACAACCAGAGTCAGTTCTCCAACGTGCAGCAGCTGCAGGACTCCAGCACTCTGGAGTCTCAGGCTCTGTCTTCAAGCTACCACCCGCCCAACCTGCTTCACGTCCCCAGCACTGAAGTGGTGAGTTCCTCGTTCGCTCATTAAAATAATGTCAAACTTGACTATTGGGAAATCAAAACACTTTCTAGACGAGTGGACTTCTTCAGCAGAGCAGTCAGGAAGACCTTCAGCTGAACACGGAGACTCAGGACTACCAGGATGATAGTGAAGACAGCAGCAAGAGAGCTTATAGGTTGGATTTGAAAATCTTTTTTTTCTACTCATACTAATGTCATTTAATGCTCTTTTGAAAATGTATCTATAAAGATCACTTGAGCGTGCTTGGTTCACTAATGGTCCTACTGGGGTCGTACAGAGACCTTCTTGTACTCAAAATGACCTCTGAACTGTTCTGTGATTATTACTTTTTTCATTGATGGATGGATGGATGGATAGATACTTTATTGATCCCTGGGAGGAGACTTTTTTTTTTATCCTGCAGCAATAACAAATTCATACATAGAAACATCCATAAATTCAAGGGAATAAATTCAAATAAATACATGAAAAACGTATAAAAAGACATAAATAGTTTAAAAGTTGGCAACAAAAAGTAAAAAGTGCATGTTGAGCTTGAGATGCTACTAGATGTTGCAACATCCGAGACCAGAAGGAACAAAGGACGTCTTATAAACTTCTGCAGTGCGTGGAGAGGAGCCTGTTGCCACAGTTAATCTTCTGAGCCGCCATAGTATCATGTTGAGGGTGTCGAGGTTTACTCTGGATGCTCTGCATAAGAGCCTTCATCCTATTCTCAAGCATTGCTCCCAGTGTAAAGGACAAACAGCATTGTTGACTTACTACTCCTTTATTATTTGTGAATATTCTTGTTCTATTTGTCTCATTCCAAGGATGGTTTTAAACTTCATTACAGCTCTGTAGCTCAGAAATTAATGAAGTAGTTACAGCTTTTAAAAGTCAAAAGTCCTCCAACGTTTTTGTTCTTTTAGCTCGTAGCAATTTCTGCGCTTTTTTAATAGGAATTTGTTGCGATCGTCTGAAAAATGACGCCAACACTCTTTTAAGTGAGAAGACGGAGCTGACTCAAGTGACTTTTATAGATAGGGATTTGGTTGTTTTTAAAAGCTTTTGGTTTTTGGTTTTTCCGTTTGTTAATCACTTCTGATTTTAACCGAAGGTTCAGTTCCGAGAAATTCTCCAGCTTAGCTCTTTCATTTGAAAGTCTGACGGAGCAACACATAAAAATACCGAAATCTACACATTCAGTGACGTTAGATGATAAAATTGTTTGAAATTCATATCAAACTAAAATATCAGTGGAAAGATATGAATATCAACTTCATGTTATTGTTGATATCATTCCTATATTCTTATCGAGCCTCCCTTGACTGCACGTCCCTGAGGAAATGTCTTCTGAGCTGCTTAGTATTGACCCAGTTTATCGACACAAATGCACCTTTAAATACCTCTAATACCTTTTAATACCTGGTTCTGGCCTTGAATTTGTTTTCAGCTTCATCATACCTGAAATCAGATTATTATTTATCACTAACATCCACATCTTTAATCTATTTTTTCTTCTCAGAATTGTCCACATTTATTAAACTAATACTTTTGTCACCACGTCATGTACGATACCATTAAAGTCAATCTATTCCTTCTCAAAAGGTCATCGTAAAAGCAATGCAATCAAGATTGGAGAGCAGGAAGGACAGACAAAAATCACATGTTCTCAATGTTCATCATTCAGCAATCATAAACGCCATTAACGTTTTCAACAGTTGCTTTGGTTCTTGATAAGAGTTTTATCATACGAGCACAAAATTAATTTTGATTGACGTAATCAATTCATCTTCATGATTATTGATTTTTTAAGATTAAGTAGTTTTGATGAATAGTCTCTATAAAAGACTGACAGATGTGTTTTTGCTATCAGGTGGAAATGGTATTGATAATTAAAAGTTAATTCACACTTGTATATTCACTCATGTTACCGATTTCTACTCTTTATTACAACTTTCACAATTTAAAAAAGGTTCCAAACTTGATGATAATATTTCATCATATATTATTCAAATCCTCTTTGTAGTGACCAAGTGCTTCAGGGACAGTTGGACAAACGTCAGCTCATTATCTTCTGCTGTTTTGAGATCAGGGAACTCTCTAAAGATTTGTTTTATCACAAGATAGTTCACAAGCTTTAGGGGTGTTTGATTGTGATGTGCATAGGTTCTACTTCTAGTTATCTAGGTCGGTGATCCTGGGTCCAGAACCAGTCCTCGGAGCATTTAATACCGGGTCGCAAAGAAAAATAAATTATTATTATTATGGTCTGAAAGTCTTTTTATTTTTTTGTTAGGCCAGGATTTATTTATAAATTAGACCATTTAAAAGGCAGTAGGTCTTAAGTTCAAGTGACTTTAAACTAAACCCAGGAAAATGATGTCACAACATTATCTGGAGCTTATAATCCATGCGTGTCATCTCATTTAGACTATTGTAACAGTTTATTTTGGTGTCTAAACAAGAAGGAGCTGTCTCACCTGCAGTTAATACAAAACTCTTCAGCGAGTATTCTGAGCTGCTCTAGTAGAAGAACTCGCATTACTTCGATCCTTAAATCTCTTCACTGGCTGCCAGTTTCTTTCAGGATCATTTTAAAATTCTGGTTCTTACTTTCAGATCTTTTAATGGTCAGACTTCCATCAGTGATCTGATCTAGACTTACACCCCAGCTCGGGCTCTGAGGTCTCAGGATTAGAATCTACTGATGGTTCCTGGACACCGACCAGAAGAGAGAAATCCTTCCAGTCTGTTGCTCCTAAGCTTAATCTTAAGACATTTTTATATGAGCTTTTTCTAAACTTTCTTGATGCTGTGTTGTGTCTCTATGTTGTCTTGATCTTTTAAAGTATCTATTTAGCTGTGTATTGTTTCGATTATTATGCGCTTTCCGACCCTGGTCTGGAAAAGATCTTTACAAATAATGACTTACTTACTTAAAGTATAATTTTAAATATATGTGACTCTCTTCCTCATGGTTTGTGATGCGTCCTGTCAGGTGCAACTGGTGTAACAAAGGATTTAAAAAGTCCAGCCACTTGAAGCAGCACGTCAGATCCCACACGGGAGAGAAACCATTCAGATGCCAGCTTTGTGGACGAGCTTTTGTGTCGGCCGGAGTGCTGAAGTCTCATCTAAACACACATACAGGTGAGTCTGCTGAGAAAACACACCGGCGTGGGTTCATTATTACTGATCTCAGAACATGTTTGTTTTTTTCTTCCAAAAATGATGTTTAATGATACCAGTAGAGTGAATGCATATTTTAACATTGACCTTGTTAAAACTGTTTTCTGACTCGTTTTATATGCGAGTAATAAATACATGACAATAATTGCTAGCATCTTCTTTTTTAAGAACGAAGCATTAAAGGGTCCAAATATCTTTGACTTTGTGATGTAAGTCTTGTGAAACTATTTCACAATATATATCATTTGAATGTCTAAAAGTTAGATTTAATGAATATTGTTTTGCAACCCAGGAGATGTTTTTCTTTTTAATTTTGATCACAACCTACATTTGTGATAATTTATTTGTTCAAAGAAATATTTTTGGGTGGTTTTACATAAATATACATTACAGATACAAATAAAGCAAAAAATAAGTAGAGATACAGCGAAATGAGCGAGAATCAAAGGGATTATTTGATCTTCTCTCTCCGTTTCCACCATAGTTATTAAACAGTTTCAAACATGTTGTATTAACATTTTTATATGTTGCTTGCTGTTTTGCAAACTAGACCTTACGAGTCCCTTGAATATAATAATCTTTATGTAAAGCTGGGGTTTCAAGTTATTAAAAGAGATAACACAAGGGTTAATATTAGTAAAAAATAACAAGGTAGGTAGATGGCTACATAGATCCCTGGGAGGAGACATTTTTTTTATCCTGCAGCCATAAAAAATTCATCCATAGAAACATCCATAAATACAAGGGAATACATTCAAATAAATACATGAAAAACTTATATAAAAATACGTAAATAATTCAAGAGTTGGCAACAAAAAGTAAAAAGTGCATGTTAAGCTTGAGTTGCTATTAGATGTTGTAACATCTGAGACCAGAAGGAACAAAGGATGTCTTAAAACGTTTTGCAATGCATGGAGAGGAGCCTGTTGCCGCGGTTACTCTTCTGAGCCGCAATAGTATCATGCAGAGGGTGTCGACAGTTAATCTGGATGCTCTGCATAAGAGCCTTCATCCTATTCTCAAGCACTGCTCCCAGTGTAAAGGACAAAAAGCATTGTTCACTAACTATTCCCCTATTATTTGTGAATATTCTTGTTTTATTTGTATGATTCCAAGGATGGTTTCAAACTTAATTACAGCTCTGTAGCTCAGAAGTTAATCAAGTTACAGCCTTTAAAAGTCAAAAGTCCTCCCAATGTTTTTCTATCTTCTTATAGATAGAAGGTAACCTCAATACTAACTATGCTTCTTTAGTATTCACAATAATTCAATGTTCAATTATCAAAATTTTTACTATCGTTCGATACCACACTTAACAATGTCATCATGTAAAATGTTGCTAGTTATAGAGAAAAAACGAAATGTTTTTTGTGTAAAAACTCATTTAAAAAACATTATTTGTGCTGTTTGGGGTTATTCTATTCTAAGGTGCCATTTGTTATTCACATTGTGACAGGAGTGAAACCTTTTAAGTGCAATGTCTGTGCCGCCGCCTTCACCACCAACGGCAGCCTGAACCGCCACATGATCATCCACATGAAGTCCTTCAAATGCTCCATATGTGGCGAGAGCTTCAGGACCATCCTGCTGTGTAAAAAGCATATGAAGAAGGAGCATGCTGTGGAGGATCCAAGTAAGGACACCATGACACAGATTTTTCTTTTTTAAATGGCCTCATAAAACTTCCTCTGTGCTTTGACATTTAAGAAGGTCGCCAGGTTCTGAAAATCTTGGCAATTCTATTATGTCAGTCTTAAGAAAGCAAAATATTTTTTTCCTTAACTTTCTGAATGTTCTCGAGTTAAAAAAAAAAAAAAAAAAGATTTACGTCAGTTTTCGATCTTGAAGGTCAAGATATGGAGGAAGAGGAGGAGGATGACGATGGCGATGGCGAACAAAAATCTTTAAAAAGAAGAGGCTTGGAAATCATCACCTTCACCGAGGAGCAAACCGCCGAACTGGCCAAGGATCCTGGCGAGGAGGCATCCGTGTCGGAGCGGATGCTCGCCCAGTCTGCCGCCGAGCGGGACCGGATCAGCGAGATCAAAGATAAAGTCGTGGAGCTGGAAACGGAACCTAAATTTCCCAACTGCTGTAACTATTGCAGCAAGAGTTTCAAGAAACCCAGTGACCTCATCAGGTAAACATGTTCTTTTTTTCTCCTTCTTTATTTCAAATATCTTTATTTTAAATGTTGTTTTCTTGAATCTATTTTTTGTCTTTTCTTTTTACTGCTTATTCACACTATACAAATGTTAATGGGGTGTATCTATAATAATAATCTATTGATACGATGCGTATGACGATACAGGGTCAACGATACAATATATTAAGATATATAGTGATGGTGTAGGAACAAGGACATATGTGTAGTATTGTCGAGTACTTGACTCTGTTGTTGAATTTACAGACCACATGAATCTTGACAAAGTCGTAACTGCTTTTATTTGTTTTCAAACTAAAATATGTCCATCAGCTTTCAGTCCCTGTATCCTCTCGTCCTCAGTCATCTCCAAACTCTTGCGTGATTACATTGCGCATTTATCTGCAAAGGACGTAATAACTGCTGCCATCTATAGACACATTCTATTCCACCGTACACTGTATCCTCTCATCCTCAGTCATTGCCGGTATCTCGCAGGATTTAATTGTTTCATTTTCCTAGTCTCTGAACCATTTTGTCTCGTTGGCTTGGTTTGAATAACTCGTCATAAAACAGTCAGTTTGGGTTTTTTGCTATTTTCCCTGTTTGTCTCATTTGGTAATTTCAAACCAGACAACGCCTGTAGAGAGATAAGATCAATAATATTTCGTAATTTCATTGTTAGTTATTGGACCAAGATATGATTTATTTCTGATTGAATATCCTTCCATTTCGCATCATAGTTTCATCAAACGAGCTCAATGATTAACTCAATATCTTGACGGTTTATCAATCAGTTTATTTGCGTGTCTCTCCACAGGCACATACGCATCCACACAGGAGAGAAGCCATACAAGTGTGATGACTGTGGGAAGAGCTTCACGGTGAAATCCACTCTGGACTGTCATGTGAAGACGCACACAGGTTTGTGTTTAATCCATGTGGTAACTCATTTCATCTAATGGATTGATTGTTTGATGTATTAGTGTATAGTTGTCTTTTGTGTTCACTGAAAGGGAGAGAGACAAAGAAAGCAAATGTCCAAAACCTAAGCTGTGTTGAGTGTTTATTAAGTGAGAAAAGAAAGTAATTTAAGATAGTTGGGGATTACTGTTAATGATTGTCAGTCAAAATGAAAGTCCTGATCTAAAGTATGTTCATCAAATTAACTTAAACAGATAAAATAATGTTCTTTCACTGATTGTATTTCTTATCACTGCTTGTGTGGGAAACGTCTTGTGAAACTGGGACGGAGATATAACAGCGAACTAACAGCTCAGTGCTTCAGAAAGGATTCAAACAGACATGTAAACTCTGTCTCGTGTGTGTCTTTAAACCTGATCTGATTTCTATTCTTTGCTTAAGTAAAAGTGTGAATTCAGATTCATTTTCAAGATCAAGCTCATTCCTGTGACTGCAGGTCAAAAGCTGTTCAGCTGCCACATGTGCAACACCTCCTTCTCGACAAAGGGGAGCCTGAAGGTCCACATGCGTCTCCACACCGGATCCAAGCCCTTCAAATGTCCATCCTGCGATTTACGATTCCGAACATCTGGACACCGCAAAACCCACATCCAATGCCACTACCGGGCCAACGCCGAGAGCCGAAAGTCCAAGCGGTTGCTGTCGGCTGCCGCCCAGTTCGGGCATGGGCAAGACGCCGGGCAGAATGTGGCGCCTGTTCTTGGTCGGCAAGGACCGTCAGCAGATGCTCTTCAGTCCGTGGGTCTGCTTCAAACACCCACAGCTGACTCCAACATCTTCCTCCCTGCTAACCAAGTGCTGAGTGGTCAGTTTGACCAGAACCTGCTCCAGCCTGGACTGGTTGGACAGGCCATCCTTCCCGCCTCTATGTCAGGTAGGATTGTGTCTTTGCTAGCATGTGGCGATACAACTAGTATCACGATACACTGATGCTGCAGGAACAAGGATACATTTGTAGTATTTCCCGAATTGACAGTTGACAGAATCCATGATTCTTGACATGTACAATCATCAGCTTTAAAAGATGCTGGAGTCCGATGTATCCTTTCGTCCTCAGACTTCTTGCAGAATTTAATTGTTCCTGTGGCTGCGGAGAATATAATGTTGCAAGTTTTATATCGACAAAAAAAAATGAAGGCCCTGAAAATGTGTATTTTAATTATAATAAAAAAAAATTAAAAAAAACAATTTATACAATTAAACATAAAAAAAACTAATTAAAAAATAAAAAGGTATCATAAAAAAGACAAATTTAGTTTAACTTTAATTTTTCTTAAACCCCTAATTTCAGGTACATGGAAACAGTTTTGAACTGTAATTTCAAAAAGATTTTGCTCAGATTGTAGTAGTAAGGACTTGTGGCTCTAGGTGTTCTGTTGCTTATCTACATGCAAAGTAATTCTGCGCTGACAAGCAGGTGATTAATGCACTGGTGTGTGGGTATCAGGAGAACCGGCCGTGGCATTTCTCGCATCCAGTGGCTCTGTAATTGGATGTCAACATCATCAGTCGCTGCAGACAGAATAAATATGAGGACGAGACACACGGGAGTTATCTTTACATCTGTGTGTTCCACTCCAGTCGTGAAAATCAGTGCGACTTGAAAATCAGTTGTTTGCTGTTTGTTTAAAAAAAACTATTCTACATAGATTTTAACTATGTGATGTTCCTGTTTTTGCATAAATTAACATTTGTTTTTATCCTCCATTAGCTAACTTCTGTGTCAGTGATGTAGAAAAGTTCTCTGGCTTTGACTTGTTTACTTATTAATCCGTCTTTAATTGTCTATTCTGTTAGTATCGCTCCACCTCAAACTGTGTGTTCTCGCCCTGTGACCACAGGTGATCTGACCGTGTCGCTGTCCGACGGTCTGACCACTCTGGAGGGAATCCACCTGCAGTTGACGCCCACCAACCTTGTCTGTCCCAACGTCCAGATCTCCGGCCTCGACGGTGGCAACATAAACAACATCACGCTCCAGGTTATTTCATTTGACAACCTTCAATATATATATATATTTCTTATTTTTATTTTTATGAATAATCGTCTGAATCGTCTGAATCATCTGATCAATAAAGTACCACCTACCTATATATATTTATATATATATATATATATATATATATATATATATATATATACATACTAGTCTTCATTTATTTTATTTGAAATGTATTTACATGTTTTAAATGATAGACTATGATTTTGAAATGAATTAAATACAAACATATTTGTTGTCTTCCAGATCGACCACGCCCTCCTGCAGCAGACGTTACAGAACAGCCTCTTGTCTCAGCCGCTCAGTGTGGACACTGGTCTGGTCCCTCACTCCAGCAGCCAGTTGATGTCCACGAACGACCCCTCGGTGTCCGCCAACGTGGTCATTCACCCGCTGACAAGCCTGGCCCTGCAGCCCTCCACCATCACACCTGCTCAGGTGACGATGGCGGGTCTCTCGGAGCAGGTCGGCCCAGGTACGCTCCACGACGACCTCGTTCTTAGTGGGGTTTGTGATTTTTAACCTTCAAGGTTTTCCAGGTTCTCAGGATCTGAACCACGTCATGGGCGGCTCTGGCGCCGGTCAGGAGATCACTCTGACCATCAACAACTCCAGCCTGACTCAAGCTCTAGCGCAGGTTCAAGCTCAAGCATCCGGGTCTGGAAGTTCAACAGGAAATCCTCACGAGATCACGCTCACCATATCGGGTACGAACTCCACCTGGTAATAAATATATTTCTATATAATAATAAACAAGTCGAGTGCAGACGCAAATACTATAGTGGTGGTCGGGAGGATTAGTGAAAGGAAAACGATATTTCCTTTTCGTTTATTTCCGCGTTTCAGTGCCGACATGATCGTAGAAAAATATCACTTATAACGCTCAGACTTGCGGGAAACCGATGCAAGTCCAGCGAAACTGAGTGACACAGAGAGGAGGACCAAATCAATAATAAATCCATCTCCTTGCACACGCACCCGTAACACTTTATAAATGACGCTGACAACTTAGCTCATTAGCATACGGTGAAGACGGACAGGTTTACACTTGTTTGGAAGTTCACGATCTGATAAGAAAACAACTGAGACGAGATGAAAAGTTCTTACGATATGTTGCTTTAACAAAGGAGGTTGAAAGAGATGAGTGACTGGATTACTAGTGTTTGAGTAGATCATAAGTTAGTATTACTTCGTGTATATACTGAGCCGCGCTAAGTCAGCACGCCAGCAAGATGCGTCGCCATAGCAACCGAGCCTTGCAAGCAACAAATTGACAACTTTATAGAACGTGACACTGATTGGTCAAAGTGTGGATTTAAGAAATGCTTGATTTATACAATAAAAAATATAAACTATCGCACATGTTTTCGATATGTATATCGCACGTGCCAATATCACGATATTGATATTTTTACGATATATTGTTCAGCCCTATTGGAGTCTAATTATTTCAACCTTCACATAAACTCTCGAACTCTACCACTGTTGTCTGAGGTTGTCCTCCCGCTCTCACTTCCTTAAATATTCATGAGAGGTTGTTAAATGTCTGGCAGATTTTTGCAGCAGTCGTCGTTGTTTGTATTGTCTGTCATATCGATGATGGTTTTCATTTCGGACTCACAAAAGTTATGTTAATTCCCCCCTGAAGCAAAATAAATCACTGCAAACATCGTCTGCACACAGACTTTCACAATCATGCTGAGTATGAAAGAGTTTCAATCTGTAGAAAATACTCCATAAAAACGATATACAATTTTTTTTTAATTGACAAATACACACATGATGACTATCTTGAAAAATAATTATTATTTAGAAAAAAAAAACTCAAACCTAAATTCAAAGGTTTCCAGAATAAGGCAATATTGTAATTATAATCATGTTATTATTATAATTTACATTTCTTTCTTAGTTTTGTTATTAACTTTTATTTAAGCGGTTCTTTCCAGGCTCTTAACCCTTGTGTTGTCTCAGGGTCAAGGTGACCCGAAGACCTGAAAGCAAATGTGATGTGACAACACAAGGGATACCTCAAACACATTCGTTTTTCGGGTCCTCGGTTCACATTGACCCTGAGACAACACAAGGGAAAGTACTGCTTAAATAAAAGTTATTATATAAGAAAGAAAAAATAACAAACTGGAAATGAAAGAAGATTCTTTTTATCAGCCTCATCTTGAAGTTTGTCAAAATAATCTTCTCATCTTGTTTTGATAAGACGATCAGATTGTGAAACATGGTTTCAACGATGTGTTCTTTCCCCTCTGACCCTCTGAAGGTCAAGACCTGATCCCTCAGCACAGCAACAGCTCCCTCATGAACGGCCGACTCGCATCGCAGACCAACACTCAGACCATGAGCATCACCAACGACCACCTGCTGCCTCAGAGTCCTGCCGGCGCCGGGATGAGCGGTAACACACACACGCACACACACACCTACGCACGCACACACACACTCTGGTTTGTGGTTCAGTCAACACAGGATTTAAATGTGCAACACAAAATTTGTTTTCACTCCATTTCATGAGGTTATTTGTAGTTATTTGTTAATAAAGCTTCAAGAAACAGTGTCATGTTGTTCAGAGGTCAGTAGGTGGCGCAAACAGTTTAAAAATGATGTTTCATTAGAACACTCAAAACAAAGGAAAATAGTGCATAGACGCCATCTATTGGACTCTGAAGATAATGACACCGTTTCATGAAGCTTTTTTTGGGGTGCTTTCAAATCATGTTTTCCTTCTTCATAGTTATTTTAGTGATTAAATTCAGAATCAACTGATGTGTATATAATTATTTTACTTTAAAATTGATATTCAAATATTCACAGCATTTGTTCATTCTCGTGTTGCAACTAAACTTCCGGCCTATAGATGGCAGCAGTCATTATGTCCTGTGAAGACAAACAGGTTTACACTTGTTTGGAAGTTCACGATCTTATAAGAAAACAACTGAGACGAGATGAAAAGTTCTTACAATATGTTGCTTTAACAAATGAGGTTGAAAGAGATGAGTGACTGGATCACTAGTGTTTGAGTAGATCATAGGTTAGTATTACTTCCGTGTATATACTGAGCTAAGTCAGCGCCAGCAAGACGTGTTGCCATAGCAACCGAGCCTAGCAAGCTGCGCCTACAGTTCACAGACAGACGTAAACGACAACAAGACATAAAAGTACAAATTGACAACTTTACAGAACGTGACACTGATTGGTCGAAGTGCGCATTTAAGAAATGCTTGATTTATACAATACTTTTTTTTTAATTATCACATGTTTCCAATGCATATCGCACAAGCCAATATCGTGATTATATTTTTTCGATATATCGTGCAGCCTTACTACGAATTAAGAAACAAAGTTGGATTCAGCAAATGCGTTAATTTGAATTGGATTGATCGACATTGGAGAATTCAAAGCTCGA
This sequence comes from Callionymus lyra, assembly GCF_982586985.1. NCBI lineage: Eukaryota > Metazoa > Chordata > Actinopteri > Syngnathiformes > Callionymidae > Callionymus > Callionymus lyra. Next base: position 26,040,000 of record NC_141830.1, on the reverse strand, counting down.
TCCGGGTCCGATGTTGTGCCGTGGGCCGAGCCTCGGTCTATTTGTCTCTTCAGGATCTGATTGTTCTGTTGACGGCCTCACTCGTCTTAATCACATCCCTCGCCTCCTCCTCCGCGGCTCTTCATTACGGCCTGAGCTCCAGTGGAAAAACAGTGATGTTGACGAGTGTGAAGCGTCTCTGTATGCAGATGATCAACTGACCCTTGATTAGAATCTCTTTACACTCACCGTGTTGTCGACACTTGAACCAGAACTGAACCACGTGGAGGCTCCAACAACAAATACTCAAATATCTTTATATTTAATGGTTAAATTGAACATTTCTTATGTTGAAACTTTGAATTGTTTTTTATTTAAATGTTGTTGTTTTTTAAACCATGATTGAACTATTTGAGTATTTGGATTTAATCACTTTGAAGTGTTTTATTTGTTTTTGTTGAATAATTAAATTCAACAATTTGTATATTGAATTGTTTGATGTGTTTGTGTGGCTGTGACTGGGTGCATGTGTGTGCTTGCCTGTTGGTTTGTGTGCTTGTGTGTGTTTGTGTGTGTGTCTGTAATGTTTTTTTAATTTTTTTTATTATTATTGAATAGAAAATGAGCAAATAGAATATTTCCAAAATGAATGATTTTTATTAAGTTGTATTTACATTCTACTTGTATCAGGAAAATAAATAATTCATTTAAATCTTTTTTTTAATTTTTAATTTGAACAAACAAATGATCAACTCAAAGATTAAATAAAAATGCGTTTAACATTACAATTCGATTATATTTCTGTCAGTAATGTTTGTATGTTTTTGGTCTTCTCAGTCAACAGTCTACAGCCCAGCACCACCTTGACTCACACCTCCGCCTCGCAGAGCCTGGTGATGTCACCAGGAGGCGTGGCCAGTGACGGCAGCGTGACCTTGACCCTGGCCGACGCTCAGATGCTAGACGGCGTGACCCTTAACCTCAACACTCAGGTAAGAATATTTAAAATGAGGGTTAAAACAAGATGCTTGGCAGGGGTCTGCACTAGTGTTTTCTTCCATTGAAATCATTGTTTATTTGAATTGTATTGAAACTTACTTCAAAACACACAACACGTGTGTGTTTGTCTCCTCAGGGTCATACGTTCCCTGCAGTTCTCAGTGACTCAGGTCTTCAAGGACAGGCGAGTTCAGGTCAGCAGGTCATACTGGTCAGTCACCACCCCCCCCCTGTGAGCAGAGCAGCCAGCATCGGATACAACGTGAGTGTTTACGTGTGTCTGTGTGTATGTGAGTGTGTTTCTGTGTGTGTATGTATTTGTGTGTACATGTTTGGGTGCGTATGGGTTTGTGTGTGGTGTGTTTTGTACATGCATGTGTGTGTGTGTTGGTGCGTGTTTATGTAGCTGTGAGTTTATGGTGTGTGTGCTTGCCTGTGGGTTTGTGTGTGTAAGTTTGTGTCTCTAATGTTTGTTTGTGTGTGTGTGTGTGTGTGTTTGTATGTGTTTGAATGGCTGTGAGTGGGGGCTTGTGTCTCTGATTTTCGTGGTTCTGTATTTGTGTCTGATGTGTGTGTATGTTTGTGTGTGTCTGTAATGTTTGTATGTGTGTGTCTGTGTTTAATGTTTTTTGTAAGTAAGTAAGTAAGTAATATATATTTATATAGCGCTTTTCGAGACCAGGGTCACAAAGCGCTTTAACAATCAAAACAATACTCAAAACAGTACATACTTCAAAGATCAAGACAACACCGAGAACAACACAGGAGTTCGAGAAATTCAAGGAAAAGCCTGAACAAATAGAAACGTCTTAAGATGTTTCTTAAAGGAGTCAGTAGACTCCATCAAGCGCAAAGAGAGAGGAAGATTGTTCCAAAGCTTAGGAGCAACAGCCTGAAAAGATTTCTCTCCTCTGGTCCTGAGCCGTGTGCGTGTGTGCTTGTGTGCGTCTGTGATGTTTGTGTGATGTGTTTATGTGCACGTGTGTGTGTAATGTTTTTGTGTGTGCTTGTTTGTGTCTGTGATGTTTGTGTGATGTGTTTATGTGCATGTGAGTGTAATGTTTTTGTGTGTGCTTGTTTGTGTCTGTGATGTTTGTGTGATGTGTTTATGTGTGTTTGTATTCAAAGATCGTGTTAATGTTGTGAAATAAACGAAGAAAGTATTAGACTCGAGTCATTCATCATCTTAACAGTTTTCCATGTGATCTTATCAAACATCTGCTGTAATTACACCTGTGTTACTGAAACACTCTTAGAACTTGAGTTATTTGCTCCAGTTGACAGACGGCGCTCACAAGAGCGAGAAGGGAATCCACTCGGAGCCCGACGGCAGGAACCAGTGCTTCTACTGTAACCAGGTGTTCCAGAACGCCAACATGCTGAGACGACACTGTCGACAAACTCACGGCAAAGATCGATGTCACGTGTGCAGCGTCTGCAACAAGGCCTTCAAGAGATCAACTCACCTGAAGGTACTGTCCACGAGCCCTGGTCACTGTGTAGCTACTGTAGTCAACATCTGGTGATACCATGTATAGTAACTACTGTAGTAACAAGGATATATGTGTAGTATTGTCCAGTACTTGACTCTGGTGTTGTGATAGTGTAGTAACAAGTATATATGTTTAGTATTGTCCAGTACTTGACTCTGGTGTTGTGATAGTGTAGTAACAAGTATATATGTGTAGTATTGTCCAGTACTTTACTCTGGTGTTATGATAGTGTAGTAACAAGTATATATATTTGTAGTATTGGCCAGTACTTGACTCTGGTGTTGTGATAGTGTAGTAACAAGTATATATGTGTAGTATTGTCCAGTACTTGACTCTAGTGTTGTGATAGTGTAGTAACAAGTATATATGTGTAGTATTGTCCAGTACTTGACTCTAGTGTTGTGATAGTGTTGTAACAAAGATAAATGTGTATTATTGTCCAGTAATTGACTCTGGTGTTGTGATAGTGTATTAACAAGTATATATGTGTAGTATTGTCCGGTACTTGACTCTGGTGTTGTAGAATTTACAGACCACATGACTCTTGACAAAGTCGTAACTGCGTTAATTTGTTTTCAAACAAAAATACTGCTAAAGGAAATAAAAAGCAAAGATGTCAATATTTTTAAAAACAAAGATTAGTCAAAACCTTGGATACATTTTTGTTTGAAACAATGTTTAAACGGTTTGTTTTGTGTATGATTTGAAAAGAGATGATTTTTTCCATAGAAGGTCATTTCAAATCACATCTTTCACTTTGATCTCAGTCTTCAAAGAGGAAGGTCATGTGACCTTAAGACCGACCATAATAGAAGGTCATCGTCAGATTTTTTTCTTTGGCAGGTTTGATTCTGAAGTGATGAGTTCAATGACTCGTGACTGTAAAGTGTCTTGGGATAACTTTGTTATTATCTTGATCTTTAAAGTATGTACTTTTTTGAGTATTGTTTTGATTGTTTAAGCCCTTTGTGACCCTGGTCTCGAAAAGCGCTATATAAATAAATCTTACTTACTTACTTACTTACTTAAATAAAATTGAAATGAAATTGAATCAGTCATTACTCAGCAGCAGGTGGTCGTAATGTTTGCTGTAAAACAAACTCTTCAGGTGAACAAGATTCACTTTCTAACTTTTTTTAATTATTATTTATTTTGGAGGCTTTTGCCTTGTATTACATTTTTATCAAAGTTATTTTAATGTATAGAGGATACAGTGATGACTGAGGACGAGAGGATACAGTGATGACTGAGGAAAAGAGGATTCAGTGACTCCAGCAGCTATGAAAGCTGATGTTTGGACATATATATATTTTTTTTTAACAATACTACACATATATTCTTGTTAATACAGTATCACAACACCAGAGTCAAGTACTGGACAATACTACACATATATCCTTGTTACTACAGTATCACAATGCCAGAGTCAAGTACTCGACAATACTACACATATATACTTGTTACTACATTATTCACAACACCAGAGCCAAGTACTCAACAATACTACACATACATCCTTGTTACTACACTATCACAACACCAGAGCCAAGTACTCGACAATACTACAAATACATCCTTGTTATTACACTATCACAATATATCGTATCGTTGACCCTGTATCGTGATACAACAGCCGCTCATTCTTCTTCCGTCCACAGGAGCACGAGCGTGTGCACCAGCCCGGCCCCTCGCTCAGCTCCCAGAAGCCCCGGGTGTTCAGCTGCTCCTGCTGCGGGAAGGCTTTTGCAAAGAGAAGTCAGCTGGAGCGACACAACCTGACGCACACGGGTAATACAACGTTTATACACACACCCTCTACATGTGTTACACTCATTCAGGATTAGCTGTTGAAACTGTATCATTATACAGTATCACAACAGATTAATTTATGTTGTATCACGATATAGCATCAGTTTGTGCTGTGTCATGATACAATGTCAAACAACTGTTGGTGTATCATGATACAGCATCAAACAACTGATGTGGTATCATGATACAGCATCAAACAACTGATGTTGTATCATGATACAGCATCAAACAACTGATGTTGTATCATGATACAGTATCAACAACTTATGCTTTATCATGATACAGTATCAAACAACTGATGTTGTATCATGACACAGTATTAAAAAACTGATGTTGTATCATGATACAGTATCAAACAACTGATGGTGTATCATGATACAGTATCAAACGACTGATGGTGTATCATGATACAGTATTAAAAAAAATGATGTTGTATCATGATACAGTATCAAACAACTGATGTTGTATCATGATACAGTATCAAACGACTGATGGTGTATCATGATACAGTATTAAAAAAATGATGTTGTATCATTATACAGTATCAAACAACTGATGGTGTATCATGATACAGTATTTAAAAAATGATGTTGTATCATAATACAGTATCAAACAACTGATGTTGTATCATGATACAGCCTCAAACGACTGATGGTGTATCATGATACAGTATTAAACAACTGATGTTGTATCATGATACAGCATCAAACGACTTATGGTGTATCATGATACAGTATTAAACAACTGATGCTGTACCATGATACAGTATCATACAACTGATGTTGTATCATGATACAGTATCAAACAACTGATGTTGTATCATGATACAGTATCAAACAACTGATGCTGTATATGATACAGTACTGTATATGATACAAAATCAAACAGCTGATGTTGTATCATGATACAGTATGAAAGGAACTGATGTTGTATCATGATACAGTATCAAACAACTGATGATGATATGATACAGTGTCAAACAGCTGATGTTGTATCATGAAACATTATTAAAGGAACTAATGTTGTATCATGACACAGTATCAAACACCTGACGTTGTATCATGATACAGTATCAAAGGAACTGATGGTGTAGCATGATACAGTATCAAACAGCTGATGTTGTATCATGAAACAGTATTAAAGGAACTGATGCTGTATCATGAAACAGTATGAAACAACTGACGCTGTATCATGATACAGTATCAAACAACTGATCCTGTATCATGATACAGTATTAAAGGAACTGATGTTGTGTCATGATACAGTATCAAGGAACTGATGTTGTATCAAGGAACTGATGTTGTATCATGATACAGTATTAAAGGAACTGGTGCTGTATCATGATACTGTATCAAACACCTGACGTTGTATCATGATACAGTATCAAAGGAACTGACGGTGTATCATGATACAGAGCTGTTCTTTTGTGGGTGCAGGTGAGCGTCCGTTCAAGTGCGGCCAGTGCGAGAAAGCCTTCAACCAGAAGAGTGCGCTGCACGTCCACATGGTGAAACACACTGGGAAAAAGCCATTCAAGTGTGAAATCTGCAGCATCAGATTCACCCAGAAGAGCAACATGAAGCACCACATGAAGAGGTCGCACGGCTACGGTGAGCTAGCATCCCTCAATGTTAGCATTAGCACGCATTTGACATTTAAAATGATGAAAGTTTGAATTTTTTTTCATTTTAAATGTTCTTTTAGACTTTTTTGGTTTTTAATAGTTAATTTAAATAATTGTTGTTTTTTTTTGTATACACTTTTTTTCATATTTCATAATGAAAAGTTTGGTTAAGGAAAGTTTGGTTCATGAGAATTATTTCCACGTGTCCAAACGTCTCATGCAAGTGTTTCTATGGTAACGAGGACCTGGAGATATGTTTGCCTGATCAGGGATCAGTAACTGAAGAAACTGAAGTGTCTTCTTCACGTGTTTCTCTCAGGTCACTCCAGAACTCTGGTCCAGGGGGAACCGGCCCAGCAGGAGGAGGCGGCACCAGAACTGGACCTGGAAGTGGCTCGGCATATCCTGGAGTCGGCCCACAACGTGTTTTCCTGAACCTGAGAGTCTCGACCTCGACGACTATGATGGAACCACAGTTGCTACGGCAACAGAACATAAAGCATCTTGTCAGACATATTTATGTAAATATTCCTGGTTTAACCACAACATTGTTTTATAATGTTTTTTTCTTCTGTAAATGAAAGTCTAGAATATATTTTTACTCCTGGTTTGTACAGACGCTTGTTTTCTACAAAATAAATTAAGATAAGTTTTCTACGACTGACGTTATTTTCAGCTGGAGGCAAATACCGTATTGATCCAACTATAAGGTGCACTTGAAATTGACAGTTACTGTCATGATCTGGAGCCATTTATTTATTCTGTTTTTCTTACTGAGCTACAACTGGTTTTATCTGAATATATCAATTATCTGTCAGCACGTTTCTGTACCACTTTGATAAAGTACGAACTAGTAATACTGTAGTATTACTCTGCACGAATCTGTAGTATTTCACCTTATTACACGTATTTCACCGTATTATTACAGGGCAAGTCCCTAAAATGACCCCTAGAGTCATTAGTATTACTCCGCGAAAGTCCTTATTATTACTCTACGAGACTAGTATTACTCTGCAAGAATCCTTAATATTACTCTGCGAGACTCTAGTATTACTCCACAAGCCTACTTAATATTGCTCTACGAGACTCTAGTATTACTCCGCAAGACTCCTTAATATTACTCCGTAAGACTCTAGTATTACTCCGCAAGACTCCTTAATATTACTCTGTGAGACTCTAGTATTACTCCACAAGACTCCTTAATATTGCTCTACGAGACTAGTGTTACTCTGCAAAACTCCTTAATATTACTCTCTGAGACTCTAGTATTACTCTGCAAGACTCCTTAATATTACTCGACAAGACTCTAGTATTACTCTGCAAGATTCCTTAATATTACTCTGAAAGACTCTAGTATTACTCCTCAAGACAACTTAATATTGCTCTACGAGACTCTAGTATTACTCCGCAAGACTCCTGAATATTACTCCGTAAGACTCTAGTATTACTCCGCAAAACTCCTTAATATTACTCCGTAAGACTCCTTAATATTACTCTGCGAGACTCTAGTAGTTCTTCCTTGTAGTCTTTTTATCAAAGTATTTGATGTAATTGGCCCCTGGGTTACCAATATGGTGAACCTCTCCCTTTCCACAGGGGTTTTTCCCAATGCATTTAAACATGCCATCGTGGAGCCTCTGCTCAAAAAACCAGGCTTAGACCCAACTGACCTCAGTAATTTCAGGCCTATTTCTAAGCTCCCTTTCTTGTCCAAGATCTTGGAGAAGGTGGTGTCTGTCTTTGTTCCTGGATCAGAGCGACATCCATGAGAAGTTTCAGTCTGGCTTCCGTCAACATCACTCTACGGAGACAGCTTTATTGAAAGTGTCCAGTGACATCATGATGTTGGCTGACTCTGGTAAATTCACTGTTCTGGTGCTCTTGGATCTGTCGTCAGCCTTTGACACAGTTGATCACCAGATCCTGCTGAGAAGACTGAGGGATGAAGTGGGACTGTCTGGGTCTGTGTTAGAATGGTTCTCATCTTACCTTTCTGGGCGCAGTTTTAGTGTATCTGCCAATCAAATAAGGTCTGAATCAGCAGATCTGTTGTGTGGAGTCCCTCAAGGTTCTGTTCTGGGTCCTTTATTGTTTTTGCTGTACTTGATTCCCCTCGGTAAAATCATTCAGAGATTTCCAGATGTTTCTTATCACATTTTTGCTGATGACATCCAGCTCTACTGCTCTTTTGACCCAACTGAGCCCCAAAGGCTGAACAGCTTAGTCAATTGTTTGCTAGAAATCAAACAATGGCTGAGTGAAAACACTTTACAGCTAAATGTGGACAAAACTGAAACTCTGGTGATTGCTCCTGATGATAAGATTCCAGGGTTGAGTCAGTACTTGGGTGACTTAGGTCAGTCTGTCAAACTGAGCCTGAGAAACCTGGGTGTTGTATTTGATAAAGACATGTCTCTTGTTCGACACTGCAGAAAACTGACCAGAAACTGTTTCCTTCAACTGAGAAAAATCTCTAAACTTAGGAAAATGTTGTCGGAACATGATCTGGAGCTTGTAATCCATGCGTTTGTTTCTTCTCGTCTGGACTATTGTAACAGTTTGTTTTCATGTCTTAACAAGAAGGATCTGTCTCGCCTGCAGTTGATTCAGAACTCTGCAGCGAGAATTCTGACCCGCTCTAGTAGAAGAACTCACATTTCTCCGATCCTTAAAACTCTTCACTGGCTTCCAGTTTCTTTCAGGATCAACTTTAAAATTCTGGTTCTTACTTTCAGAGCTATTCATGGTCAGGCTCCTCCTTACATCACTGATCTGATCCAGCCTTACACCCCAGCTCGGGCTCTGAGGTCTGTGGATCAGAATCTACTTATGGTTCCACGCACACGGCTCAGGACCAGAGGAGAGAAATCTTTTCAGGCTGTTGCTCCTAAGCTTTGGAACGATCTTCCTCTCTCTTTGAGCTTGATGGATCTACTGACTCCTTTAAGAAACACCTAAAGACGTTTCTATTTGTTCAGGCTTTTCCTTGAATTTCTCGAACTCCTGTGTTGTTCTCAGTATTATCTTGATCTTTAAAGTATGTACTTTTTTGAGTATTGTTTTGATTGTCTAAGCGCTTTGTGACCCTGGTCTCGAAAAGCGCTATATAAATAAATATTACTTACTTACTTACTTACTAGTATTACTCTGCCAGACTCCTTAATATTACTCTGCAAGACTGTAGTATTATTCCGCGAGACTCCTTAATATTACTTTGCATGCTATGTAGTATTATTTCACAAGGCTCTATAGTATTACTCTGTGAGACTTCTTGAATTACTCTGCGAGACTGTAGTATTACTCCTCGAAAATTCTCAATTTTACTCCGCTAGACTCCTTAATATTACTCCCCGAGGCTATGTAGTATTACTCTCTGAGACTTTCTATCCTCAGAAATTCTCTATTACTTCGTGAGCCTTTTCAATTTTACTTTGCAAGACTCCTTGATACTATTCCTTAAATATTACTCAACAAGACTGTAGTATTATTTCTGATGTGTAGCAGTGATAGCCTACTATGGAGGCCTTATAAACCCATCACTACACACAAGAGTCGGTAGAATTACTCTGCAAGGATTAGTGATGTGTTGATGAGGCTTCATGAAACAGTGTCATTATGTTCAGAGTCCACTAGATGGTAGTGATGTGTTGATGAAGCTTCATGAAACAGTGTCATTATCTTCAGAGTCCACTAGATGGTAATGATGTGTTGATGAAGCTTCATGAAACAGTGTCATTATGTTCAGAGTCCACTAGATGGTAGTGATGTGTTGATGAAGCTTCATGAAACAGTGTCATTATCTTCAGAGTCCACTAGATGGTAGTGATGTGTTGATGACGCTTCATGAAACAGTGTCATTATCTTCAGAGTCCACTAGATGATGGTGATGTGTTGATGAAGCTTCATGAAACAGGGTCATTATGTTCAGAGTCCACTAGATGGTAGTGATGTGTTGATGAAGCTTCATGAAAGAGTGTCATTATCTTCAGAGTTCACTAGATGGTAGTGATGTGATGATGAAGCTTAATGAAACAGTGTCATTATCTTCAGAGTCCACTAGATGATGGTGATGTGTTGATGAAGCTTCATGAAACAGTGTCATTATGTTCAGAGTCCACTAGATGGTAGTGATGTGTTGATGAAGCTTCATGAAACAGGGTCATTATGTTCAGAGTCCACTAGATGATGGTGATGTGTTGATGATGCTTCATGAAACAGTGTCATTATCTTCAGAGTCCACTAGATGGTAGTGATGTGTTGATGAGGCTTCATGAAACAGTGTCATTATGTTCAGAGTCCACTAGATGGTAGTGATGTGTTGATGACGCTTCATGAAACAGTGTCATTATCTTCAGAGTCCACTAGATGATAATGATGTGTTGATGAAGCTTCATGAAACAGTGTCATTATGTTCAGAGTCCACTAGATGGTAGTGATGTGTTGATGAAGCTTCATGAAACAGTGTAATTATCTTCAGAGTCCACTAGATGATGGTGATGTGTTGATGAAGCTTCATGAAACAGGGTCATTATGTTCAGAGTCCACTAGATGGTAGTGATGTGTTGATGAAGCTTCATGAAACAGTGTCATTATTTTCAGAGTCCACTAGATGGTAGTGATGTGATGATGAAGCTTAATGAAACAGGGTCATTATGTTCAGAGTCCACTAGATGGTAGTGATGTGTTGATGAAGCTTCATGAAACAGTATCATTATCTTCAGAGTCCACTAGATGATGGTGATGTGTTGATGAAACTTCATGAAACAGTGTCATTATCTTCAGAGTCCACTAGATGGTAGTGATGTGTTGATGAAGCTTCATGAAACAGTGTCATTATGTTCAGAGTCCACTAGATGGTAGTGATGTGTTGATGAAGCTTCATGAAACAGTGTCATTATGTTCAGAGTCCACTAGATGGTAGTGATGTGTTGATGAAGCTTCATGAAACAGGGTCATTATGTTCAGAGTCCACTAGATGGTAGTGATGTGTTGATGAAGCTTCATGAAACAGTGTCATTATCTTCAGAGTTCACTAGATGGTAGTGATGTGATGATGAAGCTTAATGAAACAGTGTCATTATCTTCAGAGTCCACTAGATGATGGTGATGTGTTGATGAAGCTTCATGAAACAGTGTCATTATGTTCAGAGTCCACTAGATGGTAGTGATGTGTTGATGAAGCTTCATGAAACAGGGTCATTATGTTCAGAGTCCACTAGATGATGGTGGTGTGTTGATGATGCTTCATGAAACAGTGTCATTATCTTCAGAGTCCACTAGATGGTAGTGATGTGTTGATGAGGCTTCATGAAACAGTGTCATTATGTTCAGAGTCCACTAGATGGTAGTGATGTGTTGATGACGCTTCATGAAACAGTGTCATTATCTTCAGAGTCCACTAGATGATAATGATGTGTTGATGAAGCTTCATGAAACAGTGTCATTATGTTCAGAGTCCACTAGATGGTAGTGATGTGTTGATGAAGCTTCATGAAACAGTGTAATTATCTTCAGAGTCCACTAGATGATGGTGATGTGTTGATGAAGCTTCATGAAACAGGGTCATTATGTTCAGAGTCCACTAGATGGTAGTGATGTGTTGATGAAGCTTCATGAAACAGTGTCATTATGTTCAGAGTCCACTAGATGGTAGTGATGTGATGATGAAGCTTAATGAAACAGGGTCATTATGTTCAGAGTCCACTAGATGGTAGTGATGTGTTGATGAAGCTTCATGAAACAGTATCATTATCTTCAGAGTCCACTAGATGGTAGTGATGTGTTGATGAAGCTTCATGAAACAGTGTCATTATATTCAGAGTCCACTAGATGGTAGTGATGTGTTGATGAAGCTTCATGAAACAGTGTCATTATGTTCAGAGTCCACTAGATGGTAGTGATGTGTTGATGAAGCTTCATGAAACAGGGTCATTATGTTCAGAGTCCACTAGATGATGGTGATGTGTTGATGATGCTTCATGAAACAGTGTCATTATCTTCAGAGTCCACTAGATGATGGTGATGTGTTGATGAAACTTCACGAAACAGTGTCATTATCTTCAGAGTCCACTAGATGATAGTGATGTGTTGATGAAGCTTCATGAAACAGTGTCATTATGTTCAGAGTCCACTAGATGGTAGTGATGTGTTGATGAAGCTTCATGAAACAGTGTCATTATGTTCAGAGTCCACTAGATGGTAGTGATGTGTTGATGAAGCTTCATGAAACAGTGTAATTATCTTCAGAGTCCACTAGATGATGGTGATGTGTTGATGAAGCTTCATGAAACAGGGTCATTATGTTCAGAGTCCACTAGATGGTAGTGATGTGTTGATGAAGCTTCATGAAACAGTGTCATTATTTTCAGAGTCCACTAGATGGTAGTGATGTGATGATGAAGCTTAATGAAACAGGGTCATTATGTTCAGAGTCCACTAGATGGTAGTGATGTGTTGATGAAGCTTCATGAAACAGTATCATTATCTTCAGAGTCCACTAGATGGTAGTGATGTGTTGATGAAGCTTCATGAAACAGTGTCATTATGTTCAGAGTCCACTAGATGGTAGTGATGTGTTGATGAAGCTTCATGAAACAGTGTCATTATGTTCAGAGTCCACTAGATGGTAGTGATGTGTTGATGAAGCTTCATGAAACAGGGTCATTATGTTCAGAGTCCACTAGATGATGGTGATGTGTTGATGATGCTTCATGAAACAGTGTCATTATCTTCAGAGTCCACTAGATGATGGTGATGTGTTGATGAAACTTCACGAAACAGTGTCATTATCTTCAGAGTCCACTAGATGATAGTGATGTGTTGATGAAGCTTCATGAAACAGTGTCATTATGTTCAGAGTCCACTAGATGGTAGTGATGTGTTGATGAAGCTTCATGAAACAGTGTCATTATGTTCAGAGTCCACTAGATGGTAGTGATGTGTTGATGAAGCTTCATGAAAGAGGGTCATTATGTTCAGAGTCCACTAGATGGTAGTGATGTGTTGATGAAGCTTCATGAAACAGTGTCATTATCTTCAGAGTCCACTAGATGATGGTGATGTGTTGATGAAGCTTCATGAAACAGGGTCATTATGTTCAGAGTCCACTAGATGGTAGTGATGTGTTGATGAAGCTTCATGAAACAGTGTCATTATCTTCAGAGTCCAGTAGATGATGGTGATGTGTTGATGAAACTTCATGAAACAGTGTCATTATCTTCAGAGTCCACTAGATGGTAGTGATGTGTTGATGAAGCTTCATGAAACAGGGTCATTATGTTCAGAGTCCACTAGATGGTAGGGATGTGTTGATGAAGCTTCATGAAACAGTGTCATTATCTTCAGAGTCCACTAGATGGTAGTGATGTGTTGATGAAGCTTCATGAAACAGTGTCATTATCTTCAGAGTCCACTAGATGATGGTTATGTGTTGATGAGGCTTCATGAAACAGTGTCAATGTTCAGAGTCCACATCACTACCATCTAGTGGTAGTTTGTATTATTACCACACAAGGAGTAGTTTTACCCTGCAATTCCCAGCAGTAGTTTGCTGTTTATTTGGGTTTCCTCCCACAGTCCAAAATCATAAATCAGTTTTCAACCGACAACTCGACAACTCTGAAGAATGAAAGTAAACCTTCCATCAAAGAAGCTTTCAACACGTTTGCTTTATTTCTTCTTTATTCTCAGTTAAGTGGCTGGTTCACTTTTATTACACATGATGGGGGGAGGGGTTGTCTTGATCCGTCCGCTACACAACACTTCAAAGGCTCACACACACACACACACACACATACACACACACACACACTCACACACACACACACGGACACACACACTAACAGGTGTGAGAGCTGAACACGTTACTTCTGAGTTACTCTGAGCACCTTCTTGAACAGTGTCTGAACATTCGTGCAGAACGAGACGTGAGTTGACGGTTCGACTCCGAGGCCGAGTTAGAGACACAAACACAGAAGACGCGACAACGGACGCACAACGTGTCGTCAAAGTTATTCTGGTCAGAGAAGTTACAAAATCATATGTTTTTAACAGACATACAACGAGACAAGGATGACTGAACTATCCGGGTCGACCTGACCCGTCACGAGGACCGACGACGATGGGGGGACGAGCAGGTATGGACAGGGGTGGGTTGCAGGGGGGCAACAGATTGTGTCGACATGTACCAGCCTGAAGGGGGTTAGGGTGTTATCGGGGGGTGTAAAGGTGTGTTCGCCATGTTGAACTGGTGTTTCCGGGCGACTTCAGCGTTTGGCGGGAGAAGAACTCCGGCTTCCCTGTGGAGCAGAAGACGTTGTGTTAGCCCCGGCGCAGCCGTGACATCATCAGTGAGCGACGACAGTGATGTCACAGTGAAGTTAGGAAGCCTCGTGAAGGTTCGAATGATTTGTTATTTATTCATGATTTATTATGTTTTAAGTCCTGCAGCACATGTTTGGAAGAACATCAGCGCCATAGAAATATCAAATCGTTATTTAACAATTCAAATGTTATTTTTGTAATAAAATAAAAGTTGACATTTTAAATAATTAATTTGTTTACACATAGAGTTTGAAATTTTAATTCAAAATGATTTTCCAAATTCAATATTTTTCAATTCTTAGCCTTTTTGATTAAATTTAGCTCTAGTAGAAGAACTCACATTTCCCTGATCCTTAAAACTCTTCACTGGCTGCCAGTTTCTTTCAGGATCATTTTAAAATTCTGGTTCTTACTTTCAGATCTATTCATGGTCAGACCTTCCATCAGTGATCTGATCCAGACTTACACCCCAGCATGATCAGCTCAAAAACTATTGGTAAGAACGAGTCACTCGACTGGTGCTCGGTGCTCGACTGGTAATGTCTGCATAGATTGAATCAGATCAATTCTTTCATCAATATTTCTGTGTTGGATTTAAAAGGCTACAAACTAAATAAAAATACTGAATTTAGAAATTTTATTTTGGAACAAAAATATCAAACTCTTACGTCATCCATTTTGAAAATATTCGAATTTCACTTTTTATTCAATAAAAAAAACATCCATAATAAAAAAAAGTCAATAATAAAAAAATTAAATGCTAAAAAAAACAAACATTGCTTACATTGCAAATACTCTGCTAGTATTACTAGCTATCTAGTTAACTAGTTATATAGTAGTACATGTGAGAGTTCATGTCTCCTGGTGTCGTGTTGTTCCAGCGAGCAGGTGAAGACGCATCGTCTCGTCTTCTCCGTGATTCTTCTGTCGTTTCCTTTCATTCATTTTCCTGCTTGGTTTAACTGTGGTTTGTTTATCCTCTAACACCCCCCCCCCCCTCCTCTAACACCCCCCCTCTCACCCTCACCCTCCCCCACTATCACGGCAGAAGAAAAGAGGATTTAAGATTAAAAAAGATTATTCAAAAGACGAAGATTCTTGTTGACGCAGATCAGTTTGCCTTTTGTTCGTCTTCACTTCATCTGCTGGGATCAGGAAATGAACGCTAGAGTAGATTAGAGCCTTTTGTTTTACGGACGTCAATCTGTGCCATCAGAATATTGAGTGGATGAACTTAAAATTACATAAAAATAAAAAAAATGAAGTCCTGGAAGATCACAACGAGTAAACATGATTTCTGAAGTCTACAAATCCTTTAAAAAAAACTTTTATTCACAATTTTCTTTTTACAATCTCGATAATTCTGAAAAATGGCCCAAAATTAACATCTGTAAATATATGTTAAATGAAGGTCCCGGCCGACCCTGAACATGAGATCCTGGGATTTTTGGAAATAAAAAGAAAATTGACGACAAAGCTCAATCAAAGAAAGTTTGAAGAACATTTTTAAATGAACATAAAGAGACTTATGTAAACGATTTTCAGAAATCATTAAAATACAAAACTTTTTTTTTAAACCTGAAACATAAAAAAATGTATATACATATATATATATAAAAAAAGAATGTCTCTTAATTTAGGAAAAAATATTTTCGATTTCTTTTAATTATATTATATTTTTATATATTAGTAATTATGTTTGTATATGTGTAAAAATATAATTTCAATTTGGAAACATTGTGTTTTTAATTCAATTAATCAGAAAAAATAACTCAACCTTTTAATGTACAAATAATTGAAATAAAATGTGTTTTTTTTAAAGTCAATGCATAAAAACTCTAATTAAACCATTTAAATCAAAGTTTTAACATTTGAAAAATTGAATTAACTCAATATTCTGATGACATTGATTATAATGATCAAAGCATGATTTTCACATGACTAATGATCGAAGCATGATCTTCACATGACTGTAATGTTTGAAGCATGATCTTCACATGACTGTAATGTTTGAAGCATGATTTTCACATGACTCTAATGATCGAAGCATGATCTTCACATGACTATAATGATCGAAGCATGATCTTCACATGACTCTAATGATCGAAGCATGATCTTCACATGACTCTAATGATCGAAGCATGATCTTCACATGACTCTAATGATCGAAGCATGATCTTCACATGACTCTAAAGATCGAAGCATGATCTTCACATGACTCTAATGATCGAAGCATGATCTTCACATGACTCTAATGATCGAAGCATGATCGACGGTCACTCACTCGGCTGCTCGTCTGTCACTGAGGTGGAGGAGAGAACCGGCCGGAGAGAAGGTGAGACACGTTGATAGAAGGAGAAAGTTTTTTGTTTTTACCATTTTGAAGATGCGAGTCAGGGAACCTTTCCCGTCAGACTTCTTGGCTTTGGCAGACTGAGACTTCTGGCCCTGAGAGGAGACAAGAATAAGTATTTAGACTGATGGTGATGGTGATGGTGAAGGTGATGATGATTAAGGTGATGAAGATGATGATGGTGATGATGATGATGGTGACGATAATGAAGGTCACACTAAAATACTTCCAGAGAAAAACACTTGAACAGATCATTTTTGAGGATCAAAGAATCTTAAAATTCTGAACAGATGTTCGAACAAAGGAGGATAAAATGTGGAAATGATTCCTCGAACCTCTCGTTCACGTCAAGTGAGACCGAAGAGGTTTTTGTTTGTTGTCGCAGAAGAAAATTAACATAATGTATGAGGTGTCGATTCTAAAAATAGAACAAAGTTGTCTTTTGTCTCATGTGACAATTGAAAGAAGCTTTATATTCTAATGTTCCGTTAAATACACAATAAATATATTCACTAGTAACGACAACAACACAGCAGAAGAAAAATATATTATTTTAAAAATTCATGTTCGTCTACATTTATCTTTATTTAAAAAAGAAAATTGACCTGAAAAGTGTGGTTTAGGGGCCGTCAAGCTAAAAGACAAAAATGACACTAGTTGAAAAAAAAAAATTCAAAAAAGATAAGAAAAAATGTTACAAAAAAATGCCAATAAAGTATTTATGAAGCAATCATTAAAAAAAATCTAAACATGGTCTCAGTATTTACTCAAACTTTTTTTGAGGGGCAACAAAAATTCATAAAAAGGACTATTAAAAGAAAATTGAGTAAAAAATAAATAATAATTATATATAAATATTAATTCAACATGAAAATGTTGGGAAACCTGTGAATAGTTTTCTGCTGTGATCGTCTGGGAGTGAGCTTGAAAAAAAATGTCTGAGGTCTAAAAATAAAAAAGGAACTTACGAAGAAAAATAATTAAGGTCCATGTTGACACAAAAAAAATTCTAAGAGCGACGAGAATTTTGTAAAAAATTATTTTCTGAAAATTCTAATAATTATATCTCTAAAAATGAAAATAAAAGTTTTTGCTCAAACACAATCACACATCAGACACATCACTGGTTAGAAGCTGGCCGATGATGAGATTTCACTGATGAACGTTGATGGTCACTAACGTGTCGACAAGGCTTCGTGATACAGCGGATGATGCGTTGTGAAGCCTCGTTGACACGTCAGTGACCATCAACATTCATCAGAGAAATCTCATCATATGAAACCAGCGGCAGCTTTGAACCAGTGACGTGTCTGATGTGTGATTGTGTCACTGATTGACCCGGACATCACTGAACATACCAGGTTCATCTTCGCAGCTGCTGCGCTCCACTGCAGACGCACAACAGACAAGGAAGAGAGCGACAAATAGAAAAGTGGGTCTTACTCGGAATGAAGGTCACATGATGGGAGGAGAGGAGGAAGGAAGGAGGGTCCGTCCGGAGGAGAAGAAGAAGAAGGAGAAGGACAAGAAGGAGAAGGAGAAGGAGAAGGAGAAGGAGAAGGAGAAGGAGAAGGAGAAGGAGAAGGAGAAGGAGAAGAAGGAGAAGGAGAAGGAGAAGAAGGAGAAGAAGGAGAAGAAGGAGAAGGAGAAGGAGAAGGAGAAGAAGGAGAAGGAGAAGAAGGAAAAGGAGAAGGAGAAAAAAGAGAAGGAGAAGAAGGAAAAGGAGAATGAGAAAGAGAAGAAGAAATAGAAGAAGAAAGAAAAGGAAAAGGAGAAGAAGAAATAGAAGAAGATGAAAAAAGGAATGAGAAGAGAAAGTGATGAGGAACAAAACACAAAAAGTTCTAATCGGGATAATTCGATCGATTCCACACTGTCTGATTGACAGGTGTCAAACTCATGAATCAAACACAACATGAGGGGAGACTCACCCTGGACTTGGGCGGAGCTGGAGAAACCTGACGAACATCAATCACAGTTTGAGCAGGAAAGTTGAAACAACGACAATCGGTTTATAGTTTATGTTGAGTACGTTTTTCTCACCATGGTGCGGAAGAAGTGAGCGACAGCGTTCTCTCCCGTACGCTTGCGAGGTGAAGTGGCAGAAGCTTTCTGGGGGGCCGGAGAGAGGGCGCCCCGGAACGAGCCCTGAGGGACACATGGATGATTGAAAGGTGTTCAAATGTCAGAGAGATACCATGGAAGAATCAACTTCAACTCTACGTACTCGGATAATAAGGAAATGAAAAAGATCGGCTTCATAAATAAATTCAAGTAGAAAAATATAAATGTTGAGTATTGTTGTATATCAGTTTGTGTCTGGTTATTTTTTATGAAAATATATTTTTCTTAACATTTCTTTTTATATATAATTCATCTTCTACACAATTATTTTTGTGACTGTCATATTTTGAAAATTCAATTCAAGTTTAAATAAAGTAAATATATACTTAAGATTGTATTTTAAACAATTTAGTATTTTAAATTACTATTTCTGATCCAATACTGTTTTGTAATCAAATATATTTTGATGCTCTATTCATACATGTAACTTTAATGGAATAAAGGACAATAAAATCTGGATGATTTGAATAAGATTTTTATCTTTTATTTTTTTTAACTTTAACCTGAACTATGACCATATATACAGAAGGGACGATAGAGAAATGTCCATCGTTTTTATTTATATTTTATCACTTCAAGCACATTTTCACAGTTTGGGCTAAATATTGATGCATCACAACGTTCTTTTATCCGAGATTTGTACATTTTTGTGTTGCAATTAAACTTCCAGCCACTAGCAGTCAACTACAGATAAAGGAGGAATGAAATCCTGTGAGATCCTGGTGATGGCTGAGGACAAGAGGATACAGTGAGTCCAGCAGATTTTAAAACTAATGTTTTTGGACACATTTTGGTTTGAAAACAAATGAAAGCAGTTACGACTTCGTCAAGAGTCATGTGGTCTGTAAATACTACAACACCAGAGTCAAGTACTGGACAATACTACACATATATACTTGTTACTACACTATCACAACACCAGAGTCAAGTACTGGACAATACTACACATATATACTTGTTACTACACTATCACAACACCAGAGTCAAGTACTGGACAATACTACACATATATACTTGTTACTACACTATCACAACACCAGAGTCAAGTACTGGACAATACTAAACATATATCCTTGTTACTGCAGTATCACTATATATCGTAGCGTTGACTCTGTATCGTGATACGTATCAAAATATATTTTTCAACCCTAGAACCAACACATTTGTACAAAATTTGGTCCAGCTGATACACAAATGAAGTAATTATTTTAGGTTATAGTATCAAAATGTGTACTGGTATTGGTATCAACTACTGAAATCTTCCATGTTGCGATAAGTTGTTTTTTACGAATATGATTATGATTGAAAGTGAATCATGAGATGTTTACTCACTTTTCTCATGTTTGTTATTACGAGACCAACCAAAAAAAGGTATCTTATACGAAATATTATTGGGAAAATGTTATAGTTTTTACAAAAAAAAAAAGTTTAAATCTGTATTTGATTTTGTGGATCTTGTGATAATTTGATGTTTTTCTCTCACGTGCTCGATCATGAATCTCTTCTGGTGACGTAAACAAACCCTTTTGAACGTTTCACCTGAAGATTTTTCTGGATGTGAAGGACAAACATGAAGGACAAACATGAAGGATGAACATGAAGGATGAACATGAAGGAAAAACACACACGAGCGCCGTCATCGTTGGATTCGAGCTTGTGGTCGTGAAGGAAACAGAACCAGCGACAAAAAAAAGATCAAAGAGTGGATGTGAGTCTCAATCTCAGTCGTCGATCGCTTTGAAGTCTTTCTTTTTCACTTCCTGTTGCATCATCACTTCCTTTTGTGATCAGTAAAAATAAAATAGTCATATATATTTCAGGTATTAGACAAAATACTGATTTAATGTTAATTTTACTTTTTCTACATGATCCAAAAACACGTTAAAAAAAATATAAATATAAAATAATAAAATCAAGAAATGATTAATTTAAATTATCTTTGGTCTGTTTCCTGCAGAAATAAACAAAAACGGGCAAATTAAATAAAAAACATTGTATATTAATAAACAATATATACATTACAAATTATTCTTTTCACATTTTTTTTACTATTATTTTAAAAGAAAATTGTAATGATTGAACATTACAATTAATAATATCAATATTAAATTGATAATAAACTGTGTGTGTCCATCTAATCGAGCTTGTCACAAACAAAACGTCAAAAATGTCAAATTCTATTAAATTAAAACCACATTTGTTGCATCATAATAAGAATTGTCCTCATTTTCTTCTAGGTTTAATCAGGAAGTACCAAAGGTGACAGTATTTTACACCAAGTTTCAAAGTATTAAAGACAATTCTGCGGATTTGTTTGTTTGTCTAGCAGCCGCTAATATTGTTAGCTTTGAAGTTAGCATCACATGTTGTTTGAGTTCTGGTATTAAAAGTTATTTCAAAGTATTGAACACCAAAACCACAAGCAGATGCATGTTTTATCTATTAATGTAAATATTTTGTACGTTTTTTTCCTTGTATTTGTACCGAAATAAAAGGCCTAGTCTCTGTAAACCACTACTATAGTTAGCATTGGAGTTAGCATCACCTCTCGTTTAAGTTGTTGTGTCAAAAGTACCTTTTAAAGTATTAAAAAGATTAAGTCTATAAAAACAACACACAGGTCCATGGTTTAACTGTTCAAGTAAATATTGAAACGTTATTTTCCGCACATTTGTTTGTATTTTTAACAAAATAAAAGGCCTAGTCGCTGTAATCGGCTACTATAGTTAGCATTGGAGTTAGCATCACCTCTTGTTTGAATCATTGTATTTAGACTTTAACTTTTTTTGTTACATTTCTTTGTTCATTTTTTCTTTCAAGCATCAAAGATGTTATTAGCCATTTCCTGTTGGCTGTGTTAGCGATCTGTCCTTTACGTTTTCATTCAAACAACTTTATGTTTTTCAAAAACTAAGCAAAAAAACAACAAGAACTCACCAACAAGCAAAGTTAGTACTTTTACATATAAACGACAATGGAAGTCAGGATTGACCCGAGGGATCAGAGGTCACGTGACAATGACCCCAAGGTCGATCAGGAATCTTCTCCGTAATGAATGAACATTTATATTCAGTGAAGAGAAGATAAGAAGACCTTCACATATATTTGATCTTCTTTGTATATATTTCAAGCGGAATCAACGTATCTTTTTTTAAATTCCCTATATGTTTATTTATTTAAACATACTTGAAAAAAAACACGTTTTGATACTTTTTAGAAATTTACAAAACATTTAGAGAGAAAAGTTCATCTTACATGTAAAAATACTTAGTGTCGGGGAAATAGATTTTCAGAATTATTTACATCTTGTTTATTTAAAAAAATAAAATAAAATAATAAAATAATAATATATATATATATATATATATATATTATTTTGTTTATTTTTTTTATTTACATACATATATATGTAAATAAGTAGATAAGTAAGTAAGTAAGTAAGTAAAGGTTATTTATATATTTTTCCAACCAAAGTTCATGTCAATGTCTAACATTATTCATGTTTGAAATTAATCAAAAATGTTATTTGGTTAATTTTTTCCTCCTTTTAAAAAAAAAACTAAACTAAAATAATTAAAAAAATAAAAATAAAAACATTAAAAAATTTTTTTTTTTGAACAAATATTTTTCCTTTAACGCAGTTTTAAAGTAGTGATAGTAGGCCAGAATGCAATAATACAAGTTTATTGAATTTATTGACATGCAAATAAATACATTTTAAAATATTCTATTTACTAATAAACACAACTATTATTAACTATAATACTAAAACTAAACAATTTACATTTGATACCTCGATACTAGAAAAAGTGTTTTTGCTTCAGTACATTCTTCTATTTTAGTACAAGAGTGTGTATTTAGTCAAGGATGGATGGTGTTTGTTAGCGGTCGTGAAGAAACAAAAACAAACAAAAACAGCAGTGAGTCAGTTTGTTAAACAGTTTTTTAATCAAGCAATCACCCAGAAGCTGAGAACAGAGTCAGGTTTAGAAACACAAACAGACAAATCCACTGCACTGGGATCCATCCACGGCATCATGAGTAGGATTGGATTATGATGGATTTTTGGGGAGCAGATTTCCACGTAAACATGATCCTCTTTCGTAAAGTCACGACTAAAGTCACGATTCTCCTGAACGTGAAGCGTTTCCTGAGCTGAAGGAATCTCTTGGCGTCATTTTATTATTGAAACTAAAATCAAGTGAAAGCCATCAATGTGGCCTGAAGGTGAGAGGTTACGCAGATAAACTCAAAGTTACTCCGATGAGTATGCGAATCTAAAGATGCAGTAAAACCACGTTATTACATTAAAGCAGAGAAATAACAGCAGTAAATATAGAAGTTTATCAATATTAGATCAATGAATTGTACTTATTTTGAAACATTCTTTTTTTAATACTTATTTTTTAAACATTGGATATTTTGGAATAATTTAATTTAATAATTATTTCTATATTGAAAGGATTTTCTTTAGTTTATAAGTGAATTTAAAAAAAAGTATTTTTCTTTTCTCATATATTAAGTTCAATAGAAATGTTTTATACAAAGATTTTTTGTATTGAATTTTACAGACTTTAAATTAAAGAAATATTATTTAAAACAATTTGAATGATAGGAATTAACAATATCAAGAGTTAATTTTGAAAATTTAATTTAATGAAATTATATCCATTAAACCTGAATTGTTGAAATCTTTTATATAAAATGTTGCTTTTTCCAGCATTTAATTCTGTGTATATTCATATTTTAATGGCACTGATATACTTCCATAAGTATCAACTCAGAATCAAACGTGTCACTTTCATTGAATTTGTATGAAAAGTTTCCAGAAAGTGCTGGTTTGTGTTGAAGTTTAAAGTACGCTATAGGCCACAGAGGTGGGAAAACCTGCCATTTACAGACAAGGGAAAACTCATGAGTTGAAGGCAACCCTTGGTGAATACATAAATATATATACTTGCATCTAAATATACTTGTTTTGTAAATACTGCAGAACATTGTTGCATTTTTCCTGAAGGTTCCTACGAAGCAAGATTCAGATTTACAGACTTGATTAAGAGTAAAAATAATCCTAAACATCGGGGACATGTCCTCCTACGATGTCTTTGGTTTGACACATTTTAAGTTCTCGAAATCTGATCAGATGAAAGAAACTTTTCAACTTAAGTCTAATTTCTTTGCTTTGGAAAACACAGAGTATTTTGTGGAAGTTCTTAAACTTTTTCAAAACTTTGTTCACTTGGAGCAACTGATTGTGTTCGGTGTCGACGGACACAGTTTGTCCGACAAACGTCGAACGAATCAGGTTGAACCGGCGATGGCTTCGGGGGATTCGGCTCCGAGCGAGGCTGCCGTGTTGTCATGGTTACCGCAATTTACGTCTTCAAACTCGTAACCTTTGGAGGTTCTCCGTTAATTCGGTGCAACCCAAATGCGACGCGATACCTTTTAGTTAAAATAAGCAAATTTTAGCTAATCTGTGAAAACTTTTGACTCGGGCTCTGGGTTGTCTTTGAGAATACTGAGAGAATAACATCAAGGAATTTAAGTTAAACTTGAACTCTGTATCTTTAGTTTGCTTTTTTAATTCTTAGAATACATTTAGTGATAGGACAGTCCTGAGCTGAAGTATGTTTATTAATTGTATTCTTGCCAGGACTCTGAAGGAGTAAACTCCACCCGACCTTGAGCACATAACTAACGGCTCTGTGCTTCAGAAATGTAAACTCTGTGTACTTCTTCTTCTTGCAAGTAAAACGTGTGACTTTAAACCAGATCTGATTTCTAGTCTTTGTTTGAATCAAAGGTTAAATCTGATTCCTAATCCGACATTTATATAATCTCATAATCTTCTACCCAATATTCCATTAAATTAAACAAGAGTTTTTCCACCTAAACTTCACATTATCACCCCCCCACCCCAACACACAAACACATTTTTGTTTGGATTTACCGGAATTACACAAATTCAGAATTGTGCGTTAAAAATGTGGCAGATTTTTCATTTCACTTCACTGCAATTACTATCGCTCCATCTTTGCCAAGCGACACATTTTGTCTGGAAACGAATCCGAGTTTGATGAGATCCGCCAGTTGATTCTGATGACATTGAGTCCATTTTTTTGAGAATGTTTTTTTCTTGTTAAATAAAAAAACATTATTTGGAATATATTATAAATGTTTTACTCAAGATCCATCGCATTTAATCTCAAGTATGTTAGGAAGATAAAACCTCACCTTTAAACGTAATAATCTAGTTTGTCTAATTTGTCGTTTGAAGCCTGTTTTTGAACTCGTATAATCTCATGTTTTCTTAAATAAATATAGATATATAATAAAAAGATTGTATCTTCCATTAATGGGGCGTCCAGACTTGTTACCCTGGTAACCTGACAACACTCGCGCCCACAGATAAAACGAAGAAAAACAACGATAATGTTGGATAAACCGATGAACTCAGACGGAAACGACAGGTTGTTTTCCTGGAAGATTGATTCGCAAACAGACCATAATATCATCGACTATCATCTCGCGTTCCGACATCTCTTTGATCGCACGAGTCTCACAATCATCTCACAATCATCTTCAAAAAAGTGACTCGTCGTGGGAGATGATTTGAAAGTTCTGGCCATCATCAAAGAGCCCGATGATTGATCTGAGACAAAGTTACTTAAGAAACTGAAGCGTTACTCTCCAGATTAAAGTAATGCAAAATAATTCAGCCGACGACGATTCCAGTTGAACCAACCCTGGATTAAAGTAAATCTTTGTGTCTCCGTTAAAACAACAACTCAAGACATTAAAAAAGTGGTTCCGAGGGAAGATAAATCTACAAAACTGAGATAGTTAAGAATGTTCTCCTCGAAACCCTCCGGCGTCCTCACCTTGCTCTTCCTCTTCTTGTCCCCTCCAAAGAAGTTCCCGATCTGATCCAGGAGACCAGGGTTCTTCTTCCTGCGGCCCAGACCGAAGGCGGCCTGTGCGGAGCTGCTTGCGGATGCCATGCTAGCGGTCGTTCACGGGTGCTTGTGAAAAATAAAAGTTTGGCGTCTCTCTGGAGCGAGAGCGGAGGGAGAACCAGAGAAGGATAGAGAGGGAGGGAGGATTCAAAGCTAGTCTACGTCCTGATCCGACCCGCACTCTGAAGCTGCTCCGCTGTGCTCCTGGATGGTCTGCAGCTCGTCCGACTCGGAGGGTCGCTCTTTGAAGGTGTTGTCCTCCCGGCCCGGGGCATCTCGGGAGAAGAGGCGGACCAGGTGGGGGCGTGGCGTGGCGGCGTCGGGGTCGGCCTCGCTGGCCGGGGTCCAGGCCGAGCGGGGGCCCACAGCGCCCGTGGAGTCAGTCACCGCCGGCTTCTCAGAGACGCAGCCATTGTTCTGGTTGGCATCCGTGTCGGCCATTCCTGCGCAGGAACAACAAGGGTCATCTATGGGCTCGCACAACACCCTGCTGAGGCAACAAACGTTTCTTTGAGACGTGTCTTCGCTTCTGCTGCTACTGAGGCTGAACCTCTGGACCGAGCTGAACTCTCGCACTGGACTGACCTCAGAATACACTTCTTAACACACGTATGTCCAATCATTTTCTCATCCTCATGTCAACTCAAGGGTGTAAGAATCTTCAGAGTAATCCGCATCTTTTTGGGAAAGGCATAAATGTATGTGCATGCTAATGTAGCGAGCAGCGCACGCTTTTCTTAATCCTCTTGTTCAAAAAGACACTTAAAAAACATCCAAATACCTCCATACAGCTCGTCTCTAATGTCCATCTAGGATTGAAGCCTCCACATGAGAAATTGCTCCTAAAAAATATACAAATCTACATTTTAAGCTTGTTTGTAGCAGAAGCAAAGAGGCTAACATGTTACACAGACAGGAAACACACAAGCTCCGAGTGAAGATAGCATGTTAGCCTCTTAGCTTCTGCTACAAACAAGTGTAAAATATAGATTTGTTCATTTTCTTCTTGATCAATTCTTCTCATGTCGATGCTTCAATCCAAGAGAGACGTTACAGACGAGCAGTATATGGAGGTATTTTGATGTTTTTAAGTGTCTTTTTGGACGAAGATGAAGACGAAGACAACTGAGCTCCAGTCGCTACATTAAAATGAACAAACATTTTTGTCTATAACTCTAAAAAGAACAGATTACTCTGAAAATAATCCAACATTAGTTGATATAAGGGTGAATAGAAAATGAGTGAAGTTAATTGAATTTTGGGTGAACTCAGATTTTGTGTTGCTGAAGAACAATCAAAATAAAAATGGAGCAAAACTCAAATAAACAAGAGTAAACATTGTGATAATCAATCTGTTGAGCTTGGTCGACTTGTGAATGTGTGGTGGAGGTCCTGGAAAGCTTAAACAGAAGATGTCTCAGAGTGTTATACTTGTGTTGATCTTGACATTTCTCTGCACCTGGTGTTTAAATCATAGTATTGATCTCTGGACGATGAAAGAAAAACAAATTTGATAAACAAACAAACCATGTTACTACGGCACGAAGAAAACACAAAACACATTTTGTTGAGTTTAGACAGAGAAGTCCAGCAGACCCGTGACCAAACCTTAACGTCTCACTTATCTTAACTTAACAAGATGAATGAAGATCGCAGGAGCTGTGAAACCACAACATGATGAGAACATAGTGATGGAAAAAGGGCAAAAATAAAACAAATGTAAAATGTTATAAATAACAACAAGTGTAATTATTTTAAGACCTTTTTATAAATGATTAACGACTTTTGTTTTTCAGTGTATCTACACAACAAAATAAAACAATTGTGGTCTAAACAACAAAATATGATTTATGTAGAATCGTTTTTCAAATGTACTTTTTTTTACTAAAATACGATTAAATAAACATATCAGTAAACACTCAATGGAAGGGAGAATTAAAGGGGAAAAAAAGGTTACCTCAAGAATCAAATGAACAAAAAACAATGTATCAAACAAAATGGAAGATACAAAAAAAAAATAGGGTGATTTCTCAAACATTTATAAACGTATTGTTCGATTAGCAAAATACTTGAAATCACTTTTAAGATATGTAAATAGTTGTTATTCACTGATGTGTCTTCCAACTGCTGCTCACGTTCTATACACAACTAGAAAACCAACCATTACTTTATAAAACACAGCATACAATAAATAATAAACAACAATTTGTATTCATCCGAGTGTGAAAGTTGTGTTGTTTATGTGTATACAACATAATGCTTCTACGCTAGCTGGTCTAGACTGACTCAAGCTTTCAGAACGATTCACTTTCTGTCAAGGACCTTCTTTCTTAAATCGTGAAAGTCGATTTCATTTATAAAGTCACGTGAAGTAAAGCCCTTTGCTGAGGTATGTCCTGTCTCTGTGCTTTTCCAGGGGGAGACAAGATGTAAAAGAATATATGAGTTGTATTTTGAATGACCATTGATTCAAGAACCCGCAACAAAAGATATAATAAGAGACACATTAGAAGAAGGAAGTTCCAATAGAAGTCTCAATGATTGAATTTAACATTTATGAATTCACTTTTCTGGTATAATAAAGCCATCAAAGAATTGGCTCTTTTTTTAAAATGAAAAAATATTTTTTTTTAAACAAATTGAATTGTTTTAAAAAAAAAAAAATTTAATAATAATTTGTACATTGAAAGGTTTATTTAATTTTTTACAATGAAAAGAATGAAATATTTTCAAAGAGAATGCTTTTTTTTCATTCATAGAATATCATACCATACTTGCAATGATTCTAAAATACATTTTCCAAATTTATCCATTAATTTTCTACCGCATGTCTACCCAGTTTCTTTGGGCGAGATGCAGGGGACACCCTGGACAGGATGCCAGACTGTCTCAGGACACACAAAGACACACAAACATTCACACACACACACACTCATACCTATGGACAATTTCCCACAAGTCCTCAATCAACCTCTGTATGTTTTTGGACTGTGGGAGGAAACCGGAGTGCCCGGAGTAAACCCACGCAACACGGGGAGAACATACAAACTCCACATAGAAAGGTCACAAGTTGGCTCGGCCTGGAGCTGATGAACTTTCAGCCAATCATGGTGACACTGTTACACCAACAACTTTGAATCTACACAAAGTTGTGAAATCCAACTGTAATATTCTGATGATATACTTCAACACTAACAGAAGACAGAGTTGAGACAGAGGACGAGCAAGAACAGTCAGAACAACCATCAAGGTATTTCTGTCAACCTCTCATCACACCTCCCTCTCACACTTCATCATCTTCATTGCATCACTTCAAATGAGCCGAATGTCCAGCGTCTCCTACAGCAGAGGACGTCCAGAGCATTCCTGCCTCCGTGACAATGCACACAGTGTACACAGGCAGCAATGGTGCAAGTGCAGCTCGGAATATGAATGTTGGACGGAACACTGAGCCATTGTTGTCACAGCCAGACAAAGATGTGAGTGTCATTAAAATAACTCCTATAAGTATAGATGTTCAACCTCGGCTGCAGACGTCGAAAGGGAACGTGGACTGAATACTTCCTGTTCACCTGTTCATGTGTACTGAATACTTCCTGTTCACCTGTTCATGTGTACTGAATACTTCCTGTTCACCTGTTCATGTGGACTGAATACTTCCTGTTCACCTGTTCATGTGGACTGAATACTTCCTGATCACCTGTTCATGTGGACTGAATACTTCCTGATCACCTGTTCATGTGGACTGAATACTTCCTGATCACCTGTTCATGTGGACTGAATACTTCCTGATAACCTGTTCACGTGGACTGAATACTTCCTGATCACCTGTTCATGTGGACTGAATACTTCCTGTTCACCTGTTCATGTGGACTGAATACTTCCTGTTCACCTGTTCATGTGGACTGAATACTTCCTGTTCACCTGTTCATGTGGACTGAATACTTCCTGATCACCTGTTCATGTGGACTGAATACTTCCTCATAACCTGTTCATGTGGACTGAATACTTCCTGATCACCTGTTCATGTGGACTGAATACTTCCTGTTCACCTGTTCATGTGGACTGAATACTTCCTGTTCACCTGTTCATGTGGACTGAATACTTCCTCATAACCTGTTCATGTGGACTGAATACTTCCTGATCACCTGTTCATGTGGACTGAATACTTCCTGTTCACCTGTTCATGTGGACTGGATACTTCCTGATCACTTGTTCATGTGGACTGAATACTCCCTGTTCACCTGTTCATGTGGACTGAATACTTCCTGTTCACCTGTTCATGTGGACTGAATACTTCCTGATCACCTGTTCATGTGGACTGAATAATTCCTGTTCACCTGTTCATGTGGACTGAATACTTCCTGATCACCTGTTCATGTGGACTGAATACTTCCTGTTCACCTGTTCATGTGGTCATGTGGACTGAATACTTCCTGTTCAACTGTTCATGTGGACTGAATACTTCCTGTTCAACTGTTCATGTGGACTGAATACTTCCTGTTCACCTGTTCATGTGGACTGAATACTTCCTGATCACCTGTTCATGTGGACTGAATACTTCCTGTTCACCTGTTCATGTGGACTGAATACTTCCTGATCACCTGTTCATGTGGACTGAATACTTCCTGTTCACCTTATATGGACTGAATACTTCCTGTTCACCTGTTCATGTGGACTGAATACTTCCTGATCACCTGTTCATGTGGACTGAATAATTCCTGATCACCTGTTCATGTGGACTGAATACTTCCTGTTCACCTGTTCATGTGGACTGAATACTTCCTGTTCACCTGTTCATGTGGACTGAATACTTCCTGATCACCTGTTCATGTGGACTGAATACTTCCTCATAACCTGTTCATGTGGACTGAATACTTCCTGATCACTTGTTCATGTGGACTGAATACTTCCTGTTCACCTGTTCATGTGGACTGAATACTTCCTGTTCACCTGTTCATGTGGACTGAATACTTCCTCATAACCTGTTCATGTGGACTGAATACTTCCTGATCACCTGTTCATGTGGACTGAATACTTCCTGTTCACCTGTTCATGTGGACTGAATACTTCCTGATCACTTGTTCATGTGGACTGAATACTCCCTGTTCACCTGTTCATGTGGACTGAATACTTCCTGTTCACCTGTTCATGTGGACTGAATACTTCCTGATCACCTGTTCATGTGGACTGAATAATTCCTGTTCACCTGTTCATGTGGACTGAATACTTCCTGATCACCTGTTCATGTGGACTGAATACTTCCTGATCACTTGTTCATGTGGACTGAATACTCCCTGTTCACCTGTTCATGTGGACTGAATACTTCCTGTTCACCTGTTCATGTGGACTGAATACTTCCTGTTCACCTGTTCATGTGGACTGAATACTTCCTGATCACCTGTTCATGTGGACTGAATAATTCCTGTTCACCTGTTCATGTGGACTGAATACTTCCTGATCACCTGTTCATGTGGACTGAATACTTCCTCATAACCTGTTCATGTGGACTGAATACTTCCTGATCACCTGTTCATGTGGACTGAATACTTCCATGTTCATCCTGGGGCCTCATGTACTAAGGGAATTTTACGCACAAAAAACATGCTGAGCCACCTTTTACGTTAAAATCCATATGTATCAATACTGAAAAGAGCGGTACAAAGTTCTTAATTCCCGAAAGGCCTCACTAGTCACGTTGAGATGTTCAATGTAACTGATGTGAATCAGTTACATTAACAATCAATATTGATCATTAATTAACACACAGTAGTTGTAGTTACAGGAGTGGATATTAAATTATTCACAAACGTATTAATATTTTCTCATTCACCAAATTGATGGTCTGTCTTATTAAGACAACATTGATCATTTTATAATGAATATTTTAATCCACAATTTTTTTCCACTCATTTGTTTGTTATGATCGTAGAGAGAAAAATCCCAGACTCTGCTTCATTTAAATATGATAAATGAGGGCTAGAAAGGGACGAACAAGTTAGAGTTGGAATATTGAAAGTTTAAATGATAACTTTCTGATTTTTTTTTAATTTAAAATGTTTTCTTCTAAGCATTGATATTGTTTTAAGCAATTGTTTAAATAAAAAAATAAAAAATGTTTTCATTACATCATCAAACAATATTTACAAAAAATGTGTGTAAATATTGTTTTGTATTCATTGTGAATATGAATAAATAAAAATAATTAAATAAAATAAATAAAATAAAAAAATTAAATTAAGCAGAGGCTTGAAAACAAATGTGTTTGTGGTATCGCTTGTGTTGTCTCTGGGTCAAGGTGACATCTGAGGCCCGGAAACAAACGTGTTTGTTGTATCCCTTGTCTTATCTCTGTGTCAAGGTGACCCCTGTTCTGTATTCATTTTGAACATGAATACATTAAATTAAAAAAAATAAAATAAAATATATATATATATTTAAATAAAATTATTCCCAAAAATAATTCAATGCTTAAAAGGTTAACATTTTCAAAAGAAATGTTTTTTTAATTGGAGTTTGATATATTAATTCCAATAATTAAAAAAAAAATGTTCTCACATTTCTTAATGTATAGCCTTTTAAATTAAATGAAAAAATAATTGATATTATAGTGTCAACTTGCTTGCTTACTTGCTATTTTTACTACTACAAAAGTAAAAATGTGGCCTCAGTATTAACTTGTATTATGTATATTCCAGAACATGCCAGAGCATCAACACTTTTGAACCATTTTAAAATGAAGTTTCTTCCATCAGGATGAAATGTGAGGTTCAACGGGATAAACCAGACAAAGACATGATGAAGATCTAAAGGTTCGGGGTACAGTGGAGGTTGATGACACATGCTGCCGTTTTCTCTATGAACGACTGTCTGAGTCATCGCTGATCATAACGTGTTCATGGCTCCCGTCAGTGGGAGTTTAATTTGCCGCTGACGCAAACCAGAGCGAGAAGGATTTAACCAACATAAATAATACTTAAAACCTGGTTTATTTTGATAAGAACAAAGAATTTGTGTGTTCCCTCCTGCGCCGAACGAGTAGTTACCACTGCTGTCATGTTATTTAAGAAAACAAATGTGTTTTTGGTATCCCTTGTGATTTCTCTGGGTCAAAGTGATCCCCGAGGCCCGAAAACAAACGTGTTTGTTTTATCCCTTGTGTTACCTCATAGTCAAGGTGGCCCGGAGGCTTGAAAACAAACGTGTTTGTGGTATCCCTTGTGTTGTGTCTGGGTCAAGATGACCCGGAGGCTTGAAAACAAACGTGTTTGTGGTATCCCTCGTGTTGTCTCTGGGTCAAGGTGAACGATCTCCCTGGTTTACATAAATACATATGCAGTGGTGGAGGTCGTTCATCTTGACCCAGAGACTACACAATGGTTAAAAAACAACAACAACAACAACAACATCAAAGTAAAAAACAAAAACAAAGCTCCACCATTTAAAATGTTACTTTCATCATTCAATATTCCGACGACACTGATATACTTCTCAACCTCTTGATATTAAAGCTACATTTATTATCATGGAAAACCCTTGAGCTATCAAAGCAAAAACCATCTGAACTGCATCTCGTTGTTGCACCCAGAAGATTCTACAGCTTGTTTGTAGACATCATGACCTGTCAGTCACCGTGGAGATGCTGATACTGGCATCAGACGCTCAGGCTCATTAGAAAGTACCAGAGCGTGAGACTCATCCTCAGGGGAGCAGAGGAGCGCAGATGTTTGACGACGAACAAGCTTCTATATGAGACGCTGTTATGTCTCATTTATATTCTTGTAATTGTCGCAGCCTTAGGTCGTTTCATTTAAGATATTCTCAGGGAAATACATCCTGTAGATAATTGTGGATTAAGACATTCGTGTCTTGAACAAAACTCCCATGTGGACCTTAAAAAACAATTTCCTGACAACGTGTTGTTTCCACACCATCGGGAATGCAACTGACGGTGCTGTAGTTTAATTCCAAACACCATTTAACAAGCAAACTATGGAATCGTCCTTGAGTCAACTTCTATGGTAATGAGTTCGGGGCAAGAGACAAGAGGACATTTTTTTGTGTGAGAAAAGTAAAGTAGAAAAAGAAGTTAAAAGTATTATAATGTTAAGCAAATATGATAATATGTTGTATTTGTTGTTTAGCACCCTTAAATAAAATGTTATTACAGGTGCTGGATGGTTGAAATAAACAACTACATGCATACATGCAGTATGATGTCATATATATTACATTCTTAGAGAAGTAAGAGGGCTCTTAAGAAGGGTTCGGCTAAGAAGGAGCTAAGATAAGGGTTTCTCCCAGACTCATTCCTAACTGCCCTCTTCGGAGAATCTCAAGATCAAGACAAAGAAGCTTCGTAAGAAGCTCTTAGTGGCCTTTGGAAACGTCTTCACAAGGTGGAGGGTAGTTTCTTTTGTTGTGTGTGAAATGTTCTAAGTATTTTGTCTCTAAGAAGGCAGTTAAGAGTGAGTCAAGCTCCATCTTGCATTTCCTTCTTAGTATAAGAGAGACTCTGGGCATTCGCTGTGGTCAATGCCTGGCTGCTCTACAAGCGGGACTGTAAAGCGCTCAAGATGTCTAGCAAAGAGACAATGAACAGGAGACAATTTCAGGCACAGCTAGCATCCTCTCTCATCCTGGTAAACGCAACACTTCAAACTCCAAAGAGAGGACGGCCATCTTCAGGCAAAGGAAGCCCTCTGAATGCTCAGAAGAGGCCATCCAAGAGATGTGCGCACCTCCCATTGGATGTACGCAACGATCTAGTTGCCCATTTCCCAAGGAAGACAGGGAGAGGACGCTGCAGACACTGCAATAAAGGATACACCAACACACAATGCAGAAAGTGTGATGTTCGCCTTTGCTTTACAGACGACAGGGACTGTTTTTGGGACTTTCACCACCAATGAAAGTCTTCATGACCAATGTCATAAAAAGAAAAAAAGAGGGGGGGAAAACGTTTTTAAAGAGATTTATCTTGTTTAATATTTTTGTTATATTTTTTATTGTTTTTAATAAATGACTTCATAAAAATAAGACTAATGTGTGATTATTATTAATGTTATACTGTTAGGGGGCTAAGGAAGCAATCAACTCTGCAAATGAACCCTTAGCCTAGTTGTTCTGAATTGTTCAGACAACAGAAATTCTGCTCCCAACTAAGCCCAATGTTGCAATATTACAACATTTCTCTAAAAACATACATAAACATTTTTTTAAAAAAAACTCTTTAATTTCTGCATCAAAGGCCTCCTAAAACAACATCTGAAAGGTCAATTATTATTTTTTTTAGGTTTTTCTATATTTGGGTGTTACAGGGTTAAGAGCGCTCCTAAGAAGATCGTTGCACTTAAGAGTCTCTCAATCAATCTGTGAACCCCAGCTTTTCAGCTTACTATTACCAGTTGAACTGGTTATGTTTCAGCACACACCCCAGAACATGAATAAAACACAGAATGGTTGGCCAGTATAAATAACTAGTCTAAACCCATAGACTCCTCAATGACTTATGTAACACTGATGACAAGAGGAGGCACAAGTTACTTTCAATTACAACTACTTCTTTGATGAAACGTGGGTCATGAAGCTACTATCAGCTATGTGGACTTTTATCTGCTCTTATTTTGAAGGGAGCTGATTTTTATGGAGTTTATTTAAACTCTCACATGTTGTAAAATAACAGACCTGAATTGTATTAATGCAATTACACCGTTTGAATGGAAAGAAATGGACATATATCAAAGCTACGAAAGCAACAAACTTTGTACGTGAAAATGAAGGATTGTACTAAAAAATGAAGGATTGTACTTGAATATCAAGGATCTTAGTGAAAATCAAGGATTGTACTTGAATATCAAGGATTTTAGTGAAAATTAAGGATTGTACTTGAAAATCAAGGATTGTATTGAAAATCAAGAATTGTACGTGAAAATCAAGGATTGTACTTGAAAATCAAGGATTGTACTTGAAAATCAAGGATTGTACTTGAAAATCGAGAATTGTACTTGAAAATCAAGGATTATACTTGAAAATCAAGAATTGTACGTGAAAATCAAGGATTGAACGTGCAAATCAAGGATTGTACTTGAAAATCAAGGATTGTACTTGAAAATCAAGAATTGTACTTGAAAATCAAGGATTGTACTTGAAAATCAAGAATTGTACTTGAAAATCAAGGATTGTACTTTAAAATCAAGGATTGTACTTAAAATGAAGGTTTGTACATGAAAATCAAGGATTTAACGTGAAAATCAAGAATTGTACTAAAAATGAAGGATTGTACTTGAAAATCAAGAATTGTACGTGAAAATCAAGGATTGAACGTGCAAATCAAGGATTTTACTTAAAACTAAGGATTGTACTTGAAAATCAAGGATTGTACTTAAAAATGAAGGTTTGTACGTGAAAATCAAGGATTTAACGTGAAAATCAAAGATTTTACTTAAAAATGAAGGATTGTACTTGAAAATCAAGAATTGTACGTGAAAATCTAGGATTGTACATGAAAAGGAGAGGGCCCTGCTGAGCCACCCCCCTTCCGTCCCCGTTCCTCTCGGTTCACGCTCCCTCCTGGATGCCACTCTTCTGTTCCTCGGCCGTCCCTTGCCGGTATCCGCCCTGGTGGACTCGGGAGAATTCATTGACGCCAAGTTCGCATCTCAGGTTGGCATTACTTTCGAACAATTACCCTCGCCCCTAAACGCTAACGCCTTAGATGGCCGCCACCTGGCCCTTATTACTCATCGTACCAAGCCCCTTGAATTAATTGTTTCTGGTAATCACCATAAGAAACTTCAGTTTCACATCATCCAGTCTCCTCTTACCCCTCTGGTCCTGGGTTACCCCTGGCTCAAGCGGCACAACCCCCATTTCGACTGGCTGTCTGGCAAGGTGGTGGGTTGGAGCACCTTCTGTCATTCCACCTGCCTTCAATCTGCCCTGCCTCCAGCAGAGGGAGGTGTTCCCTCGCCCCAGGTACCCCCCGACCTCTCCTTGGTTCCCCCAGCCTATCATGACCTAGGGGAGGTGTTTAGCAAGTGTCGTACGCTCACCCTGCCCCCTCATCGCCCCTATGACTGTCCCATTGATCTCCTCCCCGGCGCCCAGTAGTCGCCTGTCTGGCCTGAGAGGGAGGCCATGGAGAAGTATATCAAAGATTCTCTTTCGGCTGGCCTCATAAGACCCTCCTCCTCCCCTGTTGGTGCTGGCTTCTTTTTCGTCTCCAAAAAGGACAAGTCTCTTCGTCCTTGTATCGACTTCATGGGACTCAACAACATTACGATCAAGAACAAGTATGCCCTGCCCCTCATCAGTTCCGCATTCGAGCAACTGCAGGGCGCTACAGTCTTCTCGAAATTGGACCTACGCAATGCCTACCACCTGGTGCGCATCCGTGAAGGGGATGAGTGGAAGACTGCCTTTAACCACCCCCTCGGCCATTTTGAATACCTGGTCATGCCCTTCGGTCTCTCTAATGCCCCTGCTGTGTTCCAGAACCTCGTAAATGACATCCTCCGGGACTTTCTCAACCGCTCAGTTTTTGTCTATCTGGACGACATACTTATTTTTTCTCGGAACCAGGAGGAGCACTGCCAGCACGTCCAAAAAGTTCTTCAGCGGCTGTTGGAGAACAAACTGTATGTAAAGGCCGAGAAGTGCGAGTTCAGTGTCACCTCTGTATCCTCCCTTGGGTTCATCATAGCGAGCGGACGAGTCAGGACCTGCCCCGAGAAGGTCAGTGCTGTGACAGACTGGCCCATCCCCAATTCCCGCAAGAAACTGCAGCAGTTTCTGGGGTTTGCAAACTTCTACCGGAGGTTCATCCGGAACTACAGCAGGGTTGCAGCCCCTCTCACTCGTCTCACCTCTCCTGCCCTCCCATTTGCCTGGTCACCCGAGGCGGAGACTGCCTTCTCGGATCTAAAAAGACTTTTCTCGTCTGCCCCCATTCTCATCCAACCTGACCCCTCCAGGCAATTCATCGTGGAGGTCGATGCGTCTGACACAAGGGTGGGGGCGGTCCTGTCCCAGTTCAAGATTCACCCCTGCGCGTTTTTCTCTTGGCGGCTGGCACCTGCTGAGCGCAACTATGATGTGGGTAACAGAGAGCTGTTGGCTGCGAAATTGGCGTTGGAGGAATGGCGCCACTGGCTTGAGGGGGCTGAACAACCGTTCGTGGTTTGGACCGACCACAAGAACTACATCCAGGCAGCAAAGCGCCTAAATTCCCGCCAAGCCCGATGGTCCCTGTTTTTTGGGCGTTTTAATTTCACCCTCACTTACCGTCCGGGTTCCCTTAACGTCAAGCCTGATGCCCTCTCTCGTCAGTTCAACCCTGAGGACGCACCGGCTTCCCCTGACACTATCCTCTCTCCTTCCTGCCCCAGGATCGCTGCCGTCACCTGGGGGATCGAGTCCCTCATCCGGGAGGCCCAAGTCACCGAACCGGATCCGGGTAACGGTCCTCCTAACCGTCTCTTCGTCCCCAGTGCGGTTCGCTCCCAAGTTCTGGTGTGGGTCCACACATCACGCTTTGCCTGTCACCCTGGCGTGGTCCACACCCTGTCCCTCCTGAAGAGGTACTTTTGGTGGCCAGCGATGGACGCTGACACTCGGGCATTCGTGCTCGCCTGCAAGGTTTGTGCTCAGGCCAAGTCCTCCCATCAAGCTCCTGCTGGTCTGCTACGCCACCTTCCCGTTCTTGGCCGGCCCTGGTCTCACATCGGCCTGGACTTTGTGACCGGTCTTCCTCCCTCTAGGGGCCACACTGTGATACTCACGGTGGTGGACAGATTTTCGAAGGCAGTTCACTTCATTGCCCTCCCCAAGCTCCCCACTGACACAGAGACCGCCCGGCTGCTTGTGCAGCATGTCGTCCGCCTCCACGGGATTCCCACTGACCTCGTCTCCAACCGTGGCCCCCAATTCATCTCCCAAGTTTGGAAGGCGTTCTGCGCTTGGAGCCTCTGTCAGCCTGTCTTCAGGATTCCAACCACAGACGACTGGGCAGGCTGAGAGAGCTAACCAGGACCTAGGGAACGCACTTCGTTGTGTGGCTGCGCGCAACCCCTCTGCATGGAGCGACCATCTCTCTTGGATTGAGTATGCCCACAATTCCATGTCCTGTGCGGCCACCGGCATGTCCCCATTCGAATGTTCCCTGGGGTACCAGCCACCCTTGTTTCCCGCCGAGGAGGAGGACATCGCCGTCCCCTCAGTTCAACATCATCTCCGCCGTTGCCGCAAGATGTGGAGGGTCACACGCTCCGCTCTGCTGTGCTCTGCCGAGCAGAACCGGCGCATTGCCGACCGCCACTGGGCTCCCGCTCCTGCCTATCGGATGGGCAAACAGGTGTGGCTGTCCTCCAAGGATCTCCCCTTAAAGACTGGCTCCAAGAAGCTAACCCCTCGTTTTGTTGGTCCTTTCCCCATTGTTTCCATCGTCAACCCCTCAGCTGTCACACTCAAGCTGCCTCCAGCCATGCGCGTAGACCCCACCTTCCATGTCTCTCGCCTTAAGCCAGTCTCCGTCAGCTCTCTCTCCCCCCCGCCCCCTCTCCCCCCTCCTCCCCGTTTGATTGACAGCCACCCAGCTTTCACAGTCCGGCGGTTGTTGGACGTTCGTCGTCGGGGCAGGGGGCATCAATACCTCGTGGATTGGGAGGGTTATGGGCCAGAGGAAAGAATCTGGGTTTCGCGGGGTCTCATCCTCGACCCCTCCATCATCCGTGACTTCCATCGGGCTCACCCAGAGAGGCCTAGGCCGCCTAGAGTTGTCCCTTGAGGGGGGGGTACTGTTGTGGTCACAGCAGTCTGCTGTGTTTTCCTCCTCCTGGTCTGCCACTCCCCCTGTCGTCTCACCTCGCACCTGGTCCTCATCATCAATCATGCTCACCTGGTCTTCATCCCCAATCAACACCCTTCTTAAACCCTTGGATTCCCCACGGTCGGCGCCAGATCGTACTACGCACAACCGTGGTAACTATACGTGCCTGGCTCAGTTTATTTGCTACCTCTCTCTCTTACTCGAGTCTCTTGTTGTTTTTTGGACCACATCTAACTTTTGTTCCTCTACCTGCAGTAACCCGGATCACTCACTCCAGCTCGCCGACCTCGCTCTCCCTCCGGCTTCCTCATCTACTACCTGCTCCCCTCCTATTCAATAAACCCCTTTTTGTATTCCCTGGAACATCGCCTCTGTCTGCTCTTGGGTTCAGCATCGTTAAACATAACACCTCTTAACAAGGTTGAACGTAGGCGAAAGAAACCAGATGTTTTCTCTGCCGGACAAGGAAGACGGATCAACAACGGATGGATAAAGTATGCAGAGAGTGGGCTCCAGTCATCTCCTCCATCTCAATGTGAAGAGGACCATAACAAGAAGCCTGGTGGGACTGAGGCACGGGAAGTATTCCTCCTATGTGGCTCGAGACCAAACCTCCTACCCAGGGGCGAAACATCCATCTGGCGCTGGCATCCATGTCCAATCTGAAGCACCCACATGGACGGAGGAAAAAGCTGCTCTCTGTTTCTGAGAACCCATATGGCATTTGTGACACGAGGCCCTCAGAGATCCTTCCACAGATAAGACGTGAAAACGGAGAATTCGACAAAAGTACTTGACACGGATGATATTCATGGTAAAACAACGGCATCACTGTCACTTGTTAATATCAGCAACAAAAATGGTATTCGATGCCAACAAGTTGATGAATGAAAAGTTGGCACCGACTTTCAATAAACAGGGAACTGTAGTATTTATTTTAGAGCCAGTAGCTTTGATGTGTTTTCCTGGCATGAACATTTGTTTCTGACTCGGTTTTATAATCTGTTGTTTGAAGCCATAGTGTCAGCACTGCTAATTCAGTCGTGTAAACAATCAATCATTCTAGTTTCTTTTTAAGTAAAAAAATATAATTTCAACAGAAGCTTTGGTATAAAACACATGTAGAAAAAGTGTTTTATAAAGTATTAATCTTTGATTTCGTGAAATTTCAAGACCAAACTGTTATTTTAATAAGCAGACTTTCATCATCAGTTTCATAAGGTAACAGGTGTTGTGTTACTAACACAAAAGCCGAGTATACGTATGAATATTATTAATAAAACGCGTTGCCCTGAAGCTACGTCTGTTGATACTGATCATATTAATAAATAACATTTCCGACTCTTTACACTTTGACCTTAATAGGGGTAAAAGTTCTTTACACTCTTCTTAATTATTTAATTTCAATAAATATTATACGTTTCAACTCATCCATAGCAAAATACTTCTTCACATCAAGTAATAAACAATATTTTGATGCATCTCTGCACTATTTTCCTTTGTTTCGAACGGCCGTTCACATCATTTTTAACTGATGGCGCCACCTACTGACCTCTGAACAACATGAAACTGCTTCATGAAGCTTCATAAGCTACACAAGACTTGTGAATCCGGAGATGTTGAAAATAGCTGCAACCGAAATATGTCCAAACATCAACTTTAACAGCTGCTAAAGTCACTATATCCTCTCATCCTCAGTCATCACTGGGCTCTCATGGGATTCCAATGTGTCTTTAATGTGTGACTGCTGCCATCTAGCAGGCAGAAGTGGAATTTAAACACAAAAATGAACATGGCGAGAATATATGTTAATTGTCAATAAATAAAGATACAATTAACACTTTATTGAACTGTAAACCATTAAAGAACTTTGGTACTACATAAAATATAATTTGCAAAAACTATAATAACAATAAATAATTTGATACAGTGCTGTCTAACACTGATACAGTATCGTGGAAAAGAATTTTGCGATATCTCGTCGTAACGATATTATCGAACAGCTAGGGCTACACGATATATCGAAAAAAAAAACTCAGTTTATACACCGAAGTAATATTAACTTATGATCTACTCAAACACTAGTGATCCAGTCACTCGTCTCTTTCAACCTCCTTTGTTAAAGCAATATATTGTAAGAACTTTTCATCTTGTCTCAGTTGTTTTCTTATCAGATCGTGAACTTCAAAACAAGTGTAAACCTGTCCGACTTCACCATATGTTAACGAGCTAAGTTGTTGGCGTCATTTATAAAGTGTTATGTGTGCGTGTACAAGGAGGTGGATTTATTATTGATTTAGTGATATCACGACACTCCGGCGACTCCTCTCTGATTTCGCTCAGTTTGGCGTGAAACCGATAGAAGTCCCGCGAGACTGAGCATTATAAGTGAAATTTTTCTACGGTAATGTGGACACCGAAGCGCAGAAATAAATGATGAAATAAAGGAAAATATCGCATTATTTTCCTTCTCTTAACCCCTGGACCTACACTACAGTACACGCGGCTACATTTTTAGGTGAAGGAAAAAATATCACATTTATATCGATATCGCAATTCAAGACACTAATATGGAATATCGCACATATTTCCAATATCGTGCAGCCCTACTAACAGCCCTGACATATATATATATTTAAACTTCCTCATAATTTGTCATATTTTCACATAGGTCTTGAGCTAATAAAGTATGTTTGTTGAGTGGTTTGTAAGTCTATAAGACATGAAGATAATGTGGGCACTCAGAAACAGGATCTGTAACAAAGATTCATAATGTCTTAACTTCAACAATACGCCTCAAACTAATAGTATAATATTTGCTGCTTTGCATGTGTGTTCGGCGAGTAATGGCAGTCAAACACGACACATCTGAGCCAGAGAGAGACGTTGGTAGGAGTCAAGTGTAATGGTTCCCAGCTGGACGTGGACTCAATCTGGATCAGTATCTCTACGGACGTGTCGCTCTCTCTGCACTCTACATCTTTATCAACCCCTCAAGCTAAGTTACTTTGCTACTCCCGTCCTCAACTCCTCTTTGACTCACACGGCTCTCAACACACACATCCACACCCCGTCTTTCTAATGGAGGCTGGATGACACACACTCCGTGATCTCATGGACTTACATCACAACATGTGTCGACAAACAGAAGGTGCATCATGATCTGATCTAGACACGCTTGAGTTCAACGTGTTGCTATGAAAACAGATCACAGGCTGTTTATCATTTTCTCTACATATTAAAAAATATACATGTTTCCAATCGAATAACAATCCCTGGAGGAATCCGAAGGGATCAGAAGAACGAGAGAAACAATGTGAAAGAACACTGGAGCAGTGACGGAAGCTGCCCTTAAACAATCAGGGCTTTTGAGAGCAGAAGAGGTGCTTGATGTTGGCAGTGCCAGGACTCGTGCCAGCCTGTGTCCGTCTCT
Organism: Callionymus lyra; assembly: GCF_982586985.1. Taxonomy (NCBI): domain Eukaryota; kingdom Metazoa; phylum Chordata; class Actinopteri; order Syngnathiformes; family Callionymidae; genus Callionymus; species Callionymus lyra. The sequence continues at coordinate 25,997,077 of NC_141830.1, read as the reverse complement.
GCCACCGAGACAAATAACTCGGACACTTGTGACTTCATCCAGGAGAAACAAGACACGAGTATTACATCTGGATCAAAGGTTGTGTATAAGATGTGTTTCGTACACGGTTTGTTAACTTTTTTGTGTTGTTGATGAATAAAATGATTCGGAATATTTGAAAAAAAATGAAAATTGACCAGATCAAGATTTGACTCTGGTGTTGCGATAGTGTAGTAACAAGGTTATATGTGTAGTATTGTCCAGTACTTGACTCTGGTGTTACAGAATTTACAGACCACATGACTCTTGACAAAGTCGTAACTGCTTACATTTGTTTTTAAACCAAAATATGTTCAAAGCTTATCTTTAAAAGCTGCTGGACTGTATCCTCTCGTCCTCGGTCATCACCAAGATCTAGCGTCAATTCACAATTGGCAATTAACAAGCAAAGTAAATATACTGTATGCATGTTAACTGTAAAAAAAAAAAAAATTTAGAATATAAACCATAAAGCTGATACAAATAAAATATCATCTCAATGTCAATCTCTCGATTTTCCAGTGCTGTTGAATATCGATACGGTACCGTGGAAAACTGTATACACAAAAGTATATAGGTATTTTCTAAAACCTCTTCTGCCACTAAGAGTTCTGGGAATTGACCAAAAATGGTCATTAGGTTTTTTTTTTAGATTTATTTTTTGTAAGACCACCAGAAATTTTGAAAGACCACTAGAGGTCACTCTCAGTTTGAAAATTATGTCATCTTTCATTAAGTTAGAAGATCAGAGACAAATAGTATAATGCAAAAAGTGAAACCAATGGTCTTTAAAAATTAAGACACTGTATCATGATACAGTACCATGATAGAGCTTCAATGTTTAATACTGTTTTATGATACAACAGCAGTTGTTTGATACTGTATCATGAAACAGTATCAAACAACTGATGTTGTATCACGAGACAGTATCAAACACATGGTGCTGTATCATGATACAGTATCAAACAACTGATGCTGTATCATGATACAGTATCAAACAACTGATGCTGTATCATGATACAGTATCAAAGACATGGTTCTGTATCATGACACTGTATCAAACAACTGATGCTGTATCATGATACAGTATCAAACAACTGATGCTGAATCATGATACAGTATCAAAAAACTGATGCTGTATCATGATACAGTATCAAAAAAACTGATGCTGTATCATGATACAGTATCAAACAACTGATGTTGTATCATGATACAGTATCAAACAACTGATGCTGTATCATGAGGCCTCATTAACCCATCGACAATAACTTGTCTCTCTCATTAGCATTAGCAAACTAAGAATACAAAATGGATATTTGCAAGAGAGACACATGATCATTGTTGACAAACCAATGTTCTAAATTGGTCTTGAAGTCTGGATCCCAGAGAAGGAGCTGCCGGCGGATCAAGTTAATCAGAGCTGACACTGGACTCCAGGGGGTTTCACACCAGAGTACATTGAGGAGTGAGACTCTATAGACTCGTTCTGTCACACACTTTTGAGAAGAGCTCTCTCAACTAACCCGGCCCACATGAAATCAATGCTCCTGTTCAATCTCCTATTTAAGATTAGCTCGGAGATCCCACAAGCAATTAGTATGGATGCACATGGTGTGTGAACGAAGTAATGGCTGTCTTACATCATTATGAGCGTGTTTAAAAACACACCAGAGTGCAACCTTGAGAGGGTTTTTTAAAAACTCTTATCTTGTTTTGTCCTCAGAAAAGGTATTATGTTTGGTTTAAGGCTCTTACTCTTTAGTTCAGTGTTAAATCTCTTCTAAAAAGAATCCAAATTATTGAGTCGGGTTGTTTCCATGGCGATGGGTGTTATGGCCCAATGTTGTTGTGTTGTGGCCTAATGTTGTTGTTTTGTTGCCTAATGTTGTTGTGTTGTAGCTCAATCCTGGTGTGTTGTGTTTTTGCTGTTTGGTTGTGGGTTTTGTGTTTGCGTTGTGGCCTAATGATGTTGTGTCGTCGCTCAATACTGTTGTTTTGTTGCCTAATGTTGTTGTGTGTTGCTGTTTGGTTGTGGGTTTTGTGTATGTGTTGTGGCCTAATATTGTGTCGTCGCACAACGTTGTTGTGTTGTCGCTCGACACTGTTGTGTTTCTTGCAATTGTTTTGTGGCTCAACGTTGTAAATGTTGTGAGCTTTCCGGGCCACCGTAGATTGTAAAAAAGGAGAATAAGGAAAAAGAATCAAAGTTCAGAGTCAGCAATATATCGCTAAAGCAAACGACGTGTTGATTTACCTACAACTGGACTGTGAAGCTACGAGGATCTTCCCTTGCACTTCAAGATGGAGTTTCTTTTGTGAAGTAGCTACTTGTGAATGTATCATTTATAGATTATTTCTATGCCCGTGTGTACAATCAGTGAAGAGTCATTGAAAAAAAAGGAAAATCAGTAAAAACCTGATGAAATAACCCACACGATGCAATCAAGATGTTTCTGAGGCTGACAGAAGAGAACACGCATGAATCACTGAAGCAGCAGGAAGAATAAATCCTGAAAATGAATCTTCAAGATCTTATCTAGGAACATCACGACAGTGACGTGCAGACTTGCGTAGTCATTCGCTCATATATTCTATGTCCCGTCCACTGCGAGGCTTTGCATCGAATCACTTAGTCCGACGAGAACATACGACCCACGATTCAACGCAGGGTGTCAAACATTCCCCGCAGAAACAATAGCTGATGTCAAAACACAAGAGTTTCACAAAGACCTGGATGCTTGAAGGACTTCTTCACACGCACATATTTTTAGCGTCTAACCAACGCGCCCTATAGTATCAGAGGAGCAGATGGCGGGCGAGGGTTTTCATCAAGTACTTGTCGTGTTGTTTCAATGCAAGTCATTGTTCCTCCTACTCCCAGCGAGAACCTTTCACCGTCCACCCTTCCCTCCATGTGTTTCTAGTTGCTTCTATAATGAGGATAGACTCCAACATGGTTGTGATTATTAGTCGAGAGACATGTTATCCAAGTGTGTCATCTGCAGTAGGAAGAAGGATGTCAAAGTTTCTTTATACGTGATGATGATACGTGGTCTAATGTTGTCGTGTTGTGTTTGTGCTGTTTTGTTGTGGCCTAAAGTTGTGTCGTCACTCAATGTAGTTGTGTTGTGGCCTAATGTTGTTGTGCCGTCACTCAATACTGTTGCGTAGTGGTTTTTGCAATAGTGTACAATATTGTCATAATTAATATTTTGTACAAATATGATACATTGATTGATCTTTTTTTTATTAATATTAAATTAATATTAATTAAAAAAAATGTCTTTCAATTCAACCTTTTTATATATATATATATATATATATATATATATATATATATCTTATTTAATATTGGCACTGTTACACAAATACATTTACATTGAAATTAAAAGCCTAGGAATTAGTAAGGCTATCAGTTAAAAACGAATTTACAAAAATGTATTTTTTTTAATTAGTGGAATTCTAGATAACAATATTTTCTTAAAAAGTAAAAAATAATTAAATTATTAATTAAAAAAAATTAAAATCGAATTTCTTAATTCGAATATAAAGAAACTGAACAAATCAATCTTTCAAAATATAAAGTATTTAATTTAATTATTCCAAAAAAGTAATTTAATGGTTAAAAAACATAAACCTTTAAATAAGTTTTTTAAAATGTTTAAATTATGTTAAATTCAACCAGTCAATATTCTGATGACACCGATACACATGTCTCTATAGTATATAGAGAGTGAGATGGTTTTCCTTGAATAATATAATAATTAAGATTATATTTAAAGGCCATTTTCTCTAAAACGAGACGTCAAAACACTTTCAATTTGTTGTATTACAGGGGTTAAGATAAAGTGCTTTAAATCCCTTTTGATGTTTAAGCTGAAAACATAAAAAAAATATCAGTGATGATGGAAGTAATTGAAAAGAACTCTTAACAGACAGTCGACCAGAAACATGCAATTCAGATCCATTAAAATCCAAACACTACTTAAGTCGTTATATCGCCTCATCTCTGTCACCGTCCACTTCTCCTCCTCCCGACCTGATGGAGGAAAGTCCAGTCGGAGAGAAGGAGGTCTAAGCGAGCCCGGGTCCGGGGCCAGGTAATGGAGCCGTAATGGGCTTTTAACAGCCGCGCAGCTGATGCTGGTGTTTGCTTTCCGTGCAAACAGGAAGTGCAACATGAAGACATACCCTGACACGGGACGGCCTGCGATGAGTCATGACAACTGAGTGGACTCACCGTTCATTTCGCTGGAAATTACTTTTCATTTTGAATTGATAATCCGGCAAATGGCGAGCATTAGTGCGGCCTCGGTGTACCGGGGAGGGAAACAATGTTCCTTTTCTAAATGGTTGACACGGTGATAAGAAAGTGGGTCAGAGTTTCATGACAGAACACAATAACTGACAGACCTGTTGACTAGAATGATTCATGGTTATATTGCTAATAACTTAGTATATGCTAGATATTTACAGGGATGATAATACTATTGTAGTATGTATGTGTATATACGATGTACTTATATGGATATCCGCTAAGAATATGCATATATTTGTTATACTGTGTTATATTGAGCTACAATATATCTATTTTTATAAGGATATGTATTTAGTAAAAATCTATTTTATAATTATAAATATATATTTGAGTAATGTACGGCTATGAGTAATTATTTATTATGTACTTGTATCTGCTCAGTATATGCATATATATTATACTATTTCGCGTTATATTGTGTAATATTTTTAACAAGGACATTTATGTATTGTAATTTTATTTTTTAAATTATAAGTCTATGTAGATATTTATGTAATGTATTTGTTATGTACTGCTATGAGTTCTTATCTATTATGTAATTATATACTATGTATATACTGTATTATACTATACTAAATTACTAACTTACTTACCTTGTTATATTGTGCTATCTTGTGTTATATTACATACACCTTTACAAGTATTTAGCATAATTATATTCTTATTAGACTATTTAGGTATTTATGTAATGTATTTGTTATGTACTGCTATAAGTGCTTATTTACTTGTACTTGTATATACTGTATTATACTATACCATTTATATTGTGTTATCTTGTGTTAACTTATTTTACATACTTACATTGTTATAAGTATTTAGTATATTAAATATAATAAATATATATATATATTAAAGTATATTTTATGTATTGCTATAAGTTATTATATTTGATATACGTAAATGGATATCTTAGTGAATGCATGTATATAATACCTATGATGTTATATTTTGTTATGTTATATTTACTCTTTCAAAGGATGAAAGTATCATTTATTATCAATTTATTATGAAATATATAATTATTTTATACTGAAATGTCTATAAATACATTGATGTTTTGGAGTTACCTACTTACTATACTTTCTATGTGTGCTGACATGTAGTATGTATATGAATATATGCTATAGTATATACATATATACTACATCATGTTATATTATATCCATTTTATAAGGATATGTATCTAGTATAATCATACGTTCATAAAATAATTATAATTATTATAAAATATATTATACTATATCATGTTTTCATAAGGACATGGATGTAGTATAATTCTATTTCTATCATTCTATTTATGTTATGTTATGTATAGCTATGAGTACTTGTAAACGATGTATTTATATGAATATTATTGTAGAAATATTTGATTCAATCTAAGGAATAATTACATTGGGATATTTTATTTTTAAAAAGCGCAGTTGGCTCTATTTTTATTTGCATCTATTTTCATCATATAGACCTTTTTTTCTATACTAAACAAATGTTTTAAGTGTATAAAAAGATATGTACATGAACACATAATTCTTTAATCTCTTTATAAAAAGGATTTTATATTTAAAAAAGAAACTCTAGTGTGAGATGACATGTTTATGTCTTAATAAGAAATGTGATCTGAACACGAAGATCACGCCTCGCCCTGGTACATGTTCGCTCACTGTTCGTGTGTGTGTGTGTGTGTGTGTGTGTGTGTGTGTGTGTGTGTGTGTGTGTGTGTGTGTGTGTGTGTGTGTGTGTGTGTGTGTGTGCGCTTTGAATCATCACATTGTCAGAGGTGGCCTCGGGTGTCTGCCCCCCCCCCCGCTGATCAATGACACGAGTTTCAAAAAGAGGACGTCAATAAGCAGAAACAGCCGGTCGGGTGGCGAAGCGATCAATCTGACGAATGTCTACAAGGTTTCTATTAATAACTGAGCAAAGAGAGTATTTGCAGTTTCAAGTGGTATTCTCGAGTGTGTCACAGGTCAATCAAATCCAGATAAAATATCCCTCCAGACTTTCTCAGCAGATCATGTTTTTGTGACTATTATTATTAAGTACTTTTTGAATCTCATGTAATGAAACCAACACTAGGTGACTCTAACCAGAACTGGTTCATACCTAAATACTACGAGCGTTGTTATTTTTTCCAGCTACATTTTTAAAAGTAAAAATATTGGTTTTGTATCTATGATTTTGTTTATCTCTATTTTTTTGGTTTCAAAGTCCTAAAAACAATAATGTTTATGAATTTCAGAATGACATACCCGTCAGAAAGTGATAGATATAAATGTGGAATGCCCACACCAGGAGTGGAGTGAAAAGATGACAATAAATGTAAATCTTTGTATCCTTTTATTTGTTATTTTCCTTTGATCTATGTTCTTCATCTTTAGATTTAGATTGTGTCATATTGCACTTTCTTTTTATTACCCTTTGTTCTTGTTTTATGAATCAATCGTCTGTGTTGCTGTGACCTGGAAAAATAATTTCAATTAATAAAGTTTATCCATCTATCTACAGTATCTATCTATCTATCTTTCTATCTTTTTATCTATCCATCGATCTATCTAGCTATCTATAACTGGATCTGAGATCTTGAAGACAATTTTTTTTACAAACAATCCTATCAAATGTCCAGTTGTGTTGTTGTTATACAACAAATTCTGCCCTCATCTGCCGACTCTCAGCATTACATAAACTCCTTCCATCAAAAGTGGTTCATCTGAAAGTGGTAAAAGTGAAAATGATGTCTAATATATATACACATAAATATATATATCTTAGTTGTTTTTTTAAAGTAGTATCTTATGCAGTAAAAAAAAAAGTTGTTCTGGTCCATGATTTTTAATAGACTTGTTTTCAACTCATTTTATTTTCATATTAACTGTGCAGTATATAAAGTTATGTCTTAAGCTACTAGTATCAAACAAACTAAAGGTATTCATACTTTATAAAGTTCTCAATGATAAATAACAAGGTGACATGATTTCCTTCATAAAACCCATTAACAGCAGTCAAACCTATTTTCATCTCCGTTTCATTATCCCCACTTTATGAGCTAGTTTGTTTTTATCGCTCTTATTTAAAGAGCATCCATTACTGTCTACTGGTTTATGACACGTCGTGCCACCAACCAAACACTAATAGACGTCTGCCCTTGGGCCTCCTCCCAGTGGCTGATAGTTCCTCACTAGGGTGGCGTCCAGGAGGCGACCTGAGCCACGTCAACTGAATCCTCTCCATGTATGTGAGCAGAGGCTCTACTCAAGGGATCAGGTAAAGATGGAGAAGTTCTTCTTATTCAATTCAAGAAGATAATCTGCAGCTCAAAAGGCGTTGAAATCTGGCTGGACAGGAATCAGACCCGTGAGGGTCAATGTGGACCAGACTCTGAGGGCAACCGCGAAGGGTCAGATGGTTGCTCTGGAGTAGCATCGGAGCACTTTTTGATAGCTTACCTCGCTACACACCTGGAATGCTTTTTACTCATGGACCTCCATGATCCTTTCATGAACCTGCCTATGGTGAAGAGATGGACCATACAAGCTCAGCACACACCTTCTCCCACCCTTTAGACGGTTTCAAACAAATGTGACCTACTTTAAGAACTGACCTACTTTAGTATCTCTCCTTAAGTGGGAACAACACGAATAACGTTCAAACGTCTTACCGAAGACTTCGTCCTGTGCTTCAGACTCTGCTCCTGCCGTCGTTCTCGCCTCCTCTATGGGCTCAGGTGATGGAGCCTTTAATAGAAACACAAAAACAAATGGGGGGGTGAAAAAAAAGTCGGGCGTGTGATGCCATGGCAACAGAGCGAAGACAGATCAACAGAGGCGGCGGTGGAGAGAGGATGGAGCGGAGATACAGAGCTGCGTCACAGCTGTTAGATGATGTTTAATTACGTCCCAATTATGAGCTTCTCCATCGCTGTCCTCTTTCGTTTTCACTACTACTGAGGCGTTAGTTTCAGCAGAGACATCAGACATCAGGAGATGTTTGGATCCCTTGCGGACATTCAGGTCAGCCCGGGCTGTTTCATAACACAAATACATTTGATGAGGTTGAAAAAAAAAAGATGAATGGTGTTTTCAAAGTGGAACAAAATGGAAAGAATATAATTTTCCACAGAACCACGACCAATGTAACACCTCTGTCTTTTTTCTTCTTCTCTTGTAGCAACTCGTTTCATATCCGACTGGATGTTCTTTTATCAGTAGCATTAGTTCACTTTGTCTGAGCCGGCGTGTGAGATTTCAGTTTAATTTGCTGTTGTATTAATTAATAATAACAGTTAATTAAGACAAATTGCTCCAAGAGTCTAAATAACCAAACACGACACGACGGATGGATGGATGGATGGATGGATGGATGGATGGATGGATGGATGGATGGATGGATGGATGGATGGATGGATGGATGGATGGATGGATGGATGGATGGATGGATGGATGGATGGATGGATGGATGGATGGATGGATGGATGGATGGATGGATGGATGGATGGATGGATGGATGGATGGATGGATGGATGGATGGATGGATGGATGGATGGATGGATGGATGGATGGATGGATGGATGGATGGATGGATGGATGGATGGATGGATGGATGGATGGATGGATGGATGGATGGATGGATGGATGGATGGATGGATGGATGGATGGATGGATGGATGGATGGATGGATGGATGGATGGATGGATGGATGGATGGATGGATGGATGGATGGATGGATGGATGGATGGATGGATGGATGGATGGATGGATGGATGGATGGATGGATGGATGGATGGATGGATGGATGGATGGATGGATGGATGGATGGATGGATGGATGGATGGATGGATGGATGGATGGATGGATGGATGGATGGATGGATGGATGGATGGATGGATGGATGGATGGATGGATGGATGGATGGATGGATGGATGGATGGATGGATGGATGGATGGATGGATGGATGGATGGATGGATGGATGGATGGATGGATGGATGGATGGATGGATGGATGGATGGATGGATGGATGGATGGATGGATGGATGGATGGATGGATGGATGGATGGATGGATGGATGGATGGATGGATGGATGGATGGATGGATGGATGGATGGATGGATGGATGGATGGATGGATGGATGGATGGATGGATGGATGGATGGATGGATGGATGGATGGATGGATGGATGGATGGATGGATGGATGGATGGATGGATGGATGGATGGATGGATGGATGGATGGATGGATGGATGGATGGATGGATGGATGGATGGATGGATGGATGGATGGATGGATGGATGGATGGATGGATGGATGGATGGATGGATGGATGGATGGATGGATGGATGGATGGATGGATGGATGGAATTAGTAGTTGTGGGAGTAGTAGTGAATGTAGTAGTGGAAGTAGTTGTGGAAGTAGTTGTGGAAGTAGTAGTAGTGGAAGTAGTAGTAGTGGAAGTAGTAGTGGAACTTTGTTCAACCAAGTAAGCTCGGACACTTTGTTATCATAAGACACTTTAAATAAAATTATTATTATTATTATGAATTACTCTTAGTACATGTACGTGTAGTACTCGTAGTACTAGTACTCATAGTAGTATTAGTATCCATCGTAGTAGTACTTATTTTAGTTCTCGTAGTAGTACTAGTATTTGTAGTACTCATAGTAGTTATAGTATTTGTAGTACTCGTAGTATTTGTAGTAGTCATTGTAGTAGTACTAGTATTTGTAATACTCGTAGTAGTACTAGTAGTTGTAGTACTCGTAGTAGTTCTAGTATTTGTAGTAGTACTCGTACGTGTAGTACTGGTACTCGTACTACTACGAGTGAAGGAGTAGTGAAGAATTGAAGGAGTGAAAGAGTGAAGGAATAGTATAGATTTAATGAGTAGAGTAGTGGAGGATTGAAGGAGTAGAGGATTAATGAGTAGAGTAGTCGAGGAGTGAAGGAGTAGAGGAGTGGAGGAGTGAAGGAGTGGAGGAGTGAAGGAGAGAAGGAGTGAATGAGTAGAGGATTTAATGAGTAGAGAAGGGGAGGAGTGAAGGAGTAGAGGAGTAAAGGAGTGGAAGGGTTGAGAAGTGGAAGAGTATAAGTAGAAGAGAAGTATAAGTAGAAGAGAAGTATAAGTATAACTATTAGTATAACTATAACTATAAGTATAACTACAAGTATAAGTATAACTATAACTATAACTATAACTATAACTATAACTATAAGGCAGTAGTAGTGGAATTAGTAGTGGAAAGTATGAAACATGAGTTGAAGAGTTTCCCCATTGAAATGAATGGGGGGGGGGAAAGGGTAGAAAAAGAGGAATAAAAGAAAGAGGGGAAGAGAGAGAGCTAGAAGATTGAGCTACACTCAATTGTGTGATCCAGCATTCACACAAAATAGCTTAGATAATCATTTTAAACGCAAAACATTTTCTATTTAATGTATTATATTCATAAATACAGCTGGTAAGTTTTATTTTTAACAATATTTTTTTAAAGTTTTTACAAAATTGAAAGATTCACAGACAGACCAACCGGTTTATATTCACTATAGACCAGAGATAATGTTACTGTTACAGTTGACGAACATATTGAATAATTAACAAAGCCATGACAATTAAAAAACATATATAAATGGAACATGTATTTTTAATATTATGTACTTTTTAATGAAATATTATTGATATTTAAAGTGATGTGTTGATGAGGACATACAACATAAGTAGTTCAACTGATATTGTATCATGATACAGTATCAAACAGCTGATGCTGTATCATGATACAGTATCAAACAGCTGATGCTGTATCATGATACAGTATCAAACAACTGATGCTGTATCATGACACAGTATCAAACAGCTGATGCTGTATCATTATACAGTATCAAACAACTAATGATGTATCATGATACAGTATCAAACAACTGATGCTGTATCATGATACAATATCAAACAACTGATGCTGTATCGTGACACAGTATCAAACAGCTGATGCTGTATCATGATACAGTATCAAACAACTAATGATGTATCATGATACAGTATCAAACAACTGATGCTGTTTCATAATACAGTATTAAACAACTGATGTTGTATCATGATACAGTATCAAACAACTGATGCTGTATCATGACACAGTATCAAACAGCTGATGCTGTATCATTATACAGTATCAAACAACTAATGATGTATCATGATACAGTATCAAACAACTGATGCTGTATCATGATACAATATCAAACAACTGATGCTGTATCGTGACACAGTATCAAACAGCTGATGCTGTATCATGATACAGTATCAAACAACTAATGATGTATCATGATACAGTATCAAACAACTGATGCTGTTTCATAATACAGTATTAAACAACTGATGTTGTATCATGATACAGTATTAAACAACTGATGTTGTATCATGATAAAGTATCAAACTACTTATGCTTTATCATGATACAGTATCAAACAACTGATGTTGTATCATGATACAGTATCAACAACTTATGCTTTATCATAATACAGCATCAAACAACTGATGCTGTATCATGATACAGTATCAAACAGCTGATGCTGTATCATGATACAGTATCAAACAACTAATGATGTATCATGATACAGTATCAAACAGCTGATGATGTATCATTATACAGTATCAAACAACTGATGCTGTTTCATAATACAGTATTAAACAACTGATGTTGTATCATGATACAGTATCAAACAACTGATGCTGTATCGTGACACAGTATCAAACAGCTGATGCTGTATCATGATACAGTATCAAACAACTAATGATGTATCATGATACAGTATCAAACAACTGATGCTGTTTCATAATACAGTATTAAACAACTGATGTTGTATCATGATACAGTATTAAACAACTGATGTTGTATCATGATACAGTATCAAACTACTTATGTTGTATCATGATACAGTATCAAACAACTGATGCTGTATCATGATACAGTATCTTTAGCTTTATTTTTCATCCTAGTGGTGTCATGGTTTTAATTTCACTAGAGTTTTTTTGAATAAATAGTTGTTACTACAGTATCACTATGTATCGTAACGTTGACCCTGTATCGTATCAACAGATTCTTGCCAACACACAACCCCAACATGGACGACTAGTTATTTCAAAATGAGGATAAAAATGTCTCTATATAAATAATAGATACATATAGATTATTTTATAAATCAATTTGTTTCATGAATGCACTGGTGGGATATCGACAGCACTTCTGCTTAAAGGTCGTCAACATGCGGAAAAACACGCTCATCAAAGTGGTTTATCTTGGGAAAACAGGATCTGAATGAATTCTTAACCACAAAGAATCTTATCAAGTGTTGATGCAGCTGTTCAGGTTCACACCACCATGTTTTCAACACGCTTAACCTGCTGACTAAGACCCACTCGTTTCCTGTGTTGCTAACATGTCCCGCGTCAGGTCAGAATCTATCGTTTCAGTGCGGCATGTCTGATAACTACACATCCTGAAGTTGATTAAATCTTCTTACGGATTTCTTTCTTCCTCGACAACTAATCACAGGCCTCTCTTTGGGTTCTGCCAGCAGGATCGGGTCCAAGCGTCGTGAGAAGTGTGGGCATGCAGCTGCGTTTGAGTGACGCAGAGCTGTTAACTACAGGCCAAAGTACAAGTGCAGCCATCAAACACTTCACAACGGCAATTATGCAAAGGTCAATCAAAGAATTACTGAGTGAAAGGTCACGCTTTACGCTTGGATTTAAACACCAGACAAAAATTCATTTTGAAGTCACATTTTTATAGTAGGTGTGACACAATTATTAAATTAAACAAAACCAATAATCAGTGATTATGTATTCAAAATAATAATAATAGTAACAACTATGTTAAACTGTTAAATATTACTTTAACCTTTGTTGCTAAATACCCAGCAATAGATAAAGGGTATAAGTTTGTCACTGTCATAAGAATGTTGAATGATAGAATTTAACATTTCAAATGTTGTTTTTTTATTTAAAGATTATATTTAATAATAAAGTACATAGTATAGTTACTGTATTAATAATTTAATTACATTTTTTATATTTTCAAAATGATTGTCTTTTTTTCTTTAGACAAAGAGTTTGATATTTTGAATGAATTAACCTATTAATTTTGAACTTTTCAAACAAAAAATGTGTACATACAAAATAACAAAACACCAATTCAACAGAAAAAGCAGAATAAAAAATGATAATCCATACAATAAATAGGTATATATTACTATGTAAACAATATAACATAATATAGTATAATATAAAAGCATATGCTAAATATTTATGAATACACATGATATACATAATATACATAATAGACATTATTACTATCATCGTTGGTTCTTACCTGTCCTCTTCCATGTACTTATTTATTGTTTGTCTGTGTTTGTATTTAAAAAAAAACATTTTATAAATTCATTATTTTTTAATTCGTAGCTACTTGATCAAACTTTCTGCCAATCACATTTTTTTTTAAATTGTTGTTATTCAAATATTAAACTCAATGTGTAGAAAAATTTGTTTATATCGTGATCAATGTGAAAATATGAATACCTTTTTTTAATAATTAATAATAATAAAAAAAGGTAACATTACAAATCAAAAATAATTTAATTCCAGTTTAGGTTTTAAATTTGAAAAAAGTCTGAATTCAATTGTTAAAAAAAATAGATATAAATATCAATAAAAAAACATTTGAAAGTTTGAAATGTTTAATCAATTCAATATTCTGAAGCCACTGATTTACTTCATTAAAAGTTACTTTTGAATGATTTTTCTTTATTTTCTTCTTCTGTTAGTTAATCTTCTTTCATTTCTGTATCTACGTCGAATATATGTGCTGCACTTGCCTTGACGAGCCACCGGGGGCTCATTAAATACACGACCTGCTGAGCAAAGCGTCAACTCTCCAGTGGAGATAGAGGAGGATGGAACGACCCCCTGGGGGCGCAATAGAGCTGCCAAATTAGATGCCATCCTAATTATCCATGAGAGTGTGCTGTGGTATCCTGAACCGACCTGGCACAAATATTTCCTGTTTCACCAACTACACAAATGTGTGTCCTCATAACAGCAGCACTTTGATGGTCCAACCTTTGAATCCACACGGATGAGTCAACGTTTTGTTTACTGTAAACAAAATGATTAGACTAAAATGTTGGACATAGTCACTCCCAACCCTTGCAGGAGCCGAGGTCTCACGTAGGCAAGTCAATAGTCCCACGTAATTGAATATAATGTTTTCAAAGTTAATTAAAACCATACTTTCCATAGTTCCTAATAGACTGAGAAGATGTTTCAATGACACAACTATATCTGAAACTGAATACTGTAATACTTTCTAGCACATAAATAAAATTACTGTATTTGTCTATGAGGCTCAACGGATTATATGGCGCAAAATTAATGAACTGGTCTCTTAGCATACATTAGGGACTTTGTGACGCTTTGTACTAATACTACGGAGCCTCATGGAGTAATACTACAAGCCGCACAGAGTAACACTTCGAAGCCTCAAGGAGGAATACCATAAGCCACGGAGATTAATACTTCGGAGCATCAGGAAATAATACCACAGAGTCTCGTCTAATAATACTACAAGCCACGCAGAGTAATACTTTGGAGCATCAAAAAAGAATACTACAGAGCCTTGTGTAGTAATACTACAAGCCATGCGGAGTAATACTTAGGAGCCTCAAGGAGTAATGCTAAGGAGCCTTGTGGAGTAATACTACAAGCCACGCGGAGTACTACTTTGGAGCCTCAAGGAGTAATACTACAGAGCCTCGTGGAATAATACTACGAGCCTTGCAAAGAAATACTATGAAGCCCTGTAATACCAAGAGGCGCTGCAGAATAATACTATGTAGCCTTGTCTTGCAGCTTTGTAGTTTACAAAAGTCATACTATAACATGTTCACATAATATTGGTTCAATGTCTGTGAGTATAACTAGAATTAATACATGGTATTACGCAGTGGTCTATAATTCGCACCGTCAATTTTCGAGGAAATTAAAGGGTTTTAAATGTTCCCTATAGTCCAAAGAATACTGTACAAACTCCAATAAATTTGAGTTTTGGACATATCCAATTAGGTCGACATTTCGTGTTTGAAATACATGTAATATCTGGGTCACAATATAAAGTACTACATTTAAAATTATGTTAATTCCTACTTTCTGAAATGTGTTTTCTTTTGGAAAAAGACAGGTTTTTACCTATTGAGGTGGGTAATTAAAAATAATAATAATAATAATAATAATAATAATTTAATTTAAAAAGAAACTTATATATTAGATATTTAAAGACAAACAACAGTTCCTCAAGTTATATTTATCACATGAAAACATGGCAAATATATTTTTTATCATTTCTAGAACCTCTTGTTTTACCTGAAAGACTTTGATCAACTGATATCAGACTTGAACTTGATCTTTTATTCAGTTAGCATTAAAAACTGATAAGAAAATGTAAATCCTGACATCAAGGAAAAACCCAGGTATCTGACATTCCATCAGTTTCTGGTGAGATTTCTTCCTCATTTCTTATCATTTTAGATCCGTCTCTGAAGATCAAGAGAAAAGATTCAGTGCCGACGACTCAAAACTTGAAACACTGCGAGTCTCGTTTGTTTGTTTGTTGTGTGCTTTAGTTCACTCCGAGCTGGATTGGATTATTTTAACAGAGGGAAATAGAAAATGATGGGATTAGAGAGGCACATGTGGTCAACAGTTTAGCCGTTGAAAGGATTATTGTGTGGATTTTGCACTCGAGCTGTATTTTGCCAAACTGAACACACATCAGAACTGACGAGTCATGTTGACGATGTGACAGTAAAGAGGGTGGTGGTCGAGCTTCAGGCGCCACAAGGAAGAAAAAGATATACTTATATATATCAATATATTTTTCACCATAATATATACATTTTCAAAAGCTCTTTATTAAAAAAAAAAAAATTTAAAAGATTATTTATTATATTTTTTCTTTTTATTGTGTGCAATTCATATAAGTCTTATCATTATTTTTGGTTTATTTATATTTAGTCAAGTGCGTGTCAAATAAAAAAGAAAAAATTGAGAATTAACATTAAAATATTCACAATGTTTGTTCATTTTGGTTTATATTAAATTAAACTTCCGGACACTATAAGGCATCAGTCATTACGTCCTCCTCAGCTGAAGCAACAATTTAAATTCTGCGAGATCCCGAGGATAACTGAGGACAAGAGGATACAGTCGACTCCAGAACCTTTTAAAGCTGGGCACATTTTTGGCTTTCAGTTGTATTAATTGAAACTAAAATAGAGTGGAACAATCACAGAATCTCAGAAAAATAGTTGTGAAAATTATGCAGGTGCATCATATTATATAATTTCGTGAGCTGAATATATCGTATCGACTTGTACCGTGAGTTAAGTGTACCGGCCTTGGCGCCACAAAGTTTAAAAGTCAATATTTCATAAAAATTTGAAGATAAGATAAGATTAGATGTTTGCCTTATTCGTCACACAGTAGAGCAATATGTGTTGTCACAACAGGAAAATATTAACTGTACAGAAGAAATAATAAAAGAAATTAAGCAGTAATAATAAAATAGTAATTTTAAAAATCTAAAAAGAAACAATTACAAACAAAACAATTGTTGTACACTTAATAATAAATCATTATATTATATATATATATATATATATATATAAATAAATTAGAGTTTTTTCTTTTTTTTAAATGAGTAAATGGAGATGAAGAGTAAAGTGCAACTGCTTATTAAGACATAAAATGAGTGCCAAAATCAAAAGAGATATTTTATGATAATGATCTGTTTGTATCATTATGATACTTTCTTGTCATTACACAATCTCACAACTGAACAACATATGTAGGTCCGACTCTCTGCCAGTTAGAATATAAACCAATGCGAGTGCTTTATTTGTTGTGGTCTATTAGGTAGGATGTCAGAGAGATTTCATTGGACAAGCCAGCTGTCAATCACTCTGACTGTGATGTAGGGATGCACTCCTGACCAATCACAGCAGAGTGGGCGTGGTCATGAAAACAAATGGCTCCTGCTTAACGAAGCCCTTTAGATGGGCAGAGCTTAGGTACAGTTTCCATTGTGAACATATAGAGGAAGATACTGCAGTGTTCCACAGGGGTCAGAGGTCAAGTCAATGGCTAGGATAGGGCCCCTTTAACTCCAAATGGTTTAATCCTCGTCAACATGTGACATGCAGTCGAGCAACGTGTTGTTTGACAAATCTATTGACACCTTTGTGCAACTTTTTCTCTACACAAAACACGTCTTTTAAAACGTAAATGAAACGATTGAAAAGTATTTAAGAAGTAACGATGAAAGTCTGATTATGTAAAAAGTTTTATCGAGTCTTTGTTCGTTCTAGCAGATGAATAAAAAAAAATGTGTCTTTAGCTGTTGTGCAAGTCGTTTCATCATCATCAAGTTAATCTCATAATCCAGTGCGACGAAAGAAGAATAACAATTATGTCAAAAGTGTGAGTGTTTCGCTCAATGACTCAACAAGAGATACTCGTCCATGATTATTTACACTTGTGACGAGAGGCTCAGACCAGAGAAGGTCAAAGGAACCAGCAGAGCAAGTGTGAGAGGCAGAGAATCATTGTCTTGGAACGATCGTCCTCTGTGTTTGACGATCTACTGACTCCTTCAAGAAACATCTTAAGACACTTTTATTCGTGCAGGCTTTTCCCTGATTTCCCTGAGACTCCTGTGTTTGTGTCGGTGTTATCTTGACCTTTTAAGTATATATTTTATTGAGTATTGTTTTGATTGTTTAAGCGCTTTGTGACCCTGGTCTGGAAAAGTAAGTAAGTAAGTAAGTGAAAAACGTTCTATAAATATAAATTACTTACTTACTTTGAAAAGAACCGTCTCAAATAAATATTGCACTGGATTGATTTTCACATGAAAATGATCACTTGATTTCTTTGGTACTTTGTTTTTGAAAAACAAATATAGATCCCTCTGTTTAAATTCACCAAGATGCTGTTAACATAATATATCCTTGTTTATCCAGTTTAATTAATTACTAAAAAGAAAAAGAAAGGGATAGTTCACCAGTAATTCAAACTTTTTCTACTACTCACCGTCATGTCGATTTATGTTGGGATTATTTTCAAAGTAATCCGTTCTTTTTAGAGTTATAGACAAGAATGTTTGTTCATTTTAATGTAGCGACTGGAGCCCAGTTGTCTTCGTCTTCATCTTTCTTCCAAAAAGACGGAATTACTTCGGCCTCCAGTGTGGAGAGTAGACTGTATGCACTCTGGAAGCACTCGCAATTTTTATCCAGCATACTTCCCATTTATATAGCTTTTTTTTATTCTCTAAACCAGGGGTGTCAAACTGGTTTTCACCAGGGGCCACATCATCATAATGGCTGCCCTCAAAGGGCCAGATGTAACTTATAAATGTAAACTAAATGTAAGCTAATGTAAAATAAATGTAACTACTCCTTAATGTTAAATGACTTTGAATGTATTACTTTAGGTCATAACTACTGTAAAACCAACAATTGTGAGCTGCTAACAACATGTGTGATGTAGCATTTTACAATAAAATAAAAATGGCTGTACACAGCCTTGCATGTGGTACTAAATACATTGCTACACATAAAAATAAGTCAAAACTTACAGCTCAAGACTAATAAGTTGCAACTGAAATAAGTTGCAACTGAAATAAGTCTGACAAACAACGTTTCCTGTTGATGCACAAGTGTAAGGTAAGGTAAGGTAAGGTAGTAAGTTAAAACTTTATTGTCATCACACTTGTCATCTCAAGCAGAGAAAAAATAAATAAATTGCAGGAAAATCAGATTGGTGAGTCTTGAGATATGTCCCAACAAGAAAGAAAGTCTCACAACCAGTTATTGGTCACGTTTTTAGGTTTCCCAGCTTATATATATAAGTAAATGTGGCATCCTTAGCTCCGTGTTTGGTGTCAAAATGCCGGCGTAGATTGTACTCTTTGACAACCGACACTGCCTCATAACACAAAAGACATACAGGTCTTTCTCCTTGAAGCACAAACATGTATTCGCCTTCACACCTTTCTTGAAATAGCCTTCCCTCCGCATCAACTCTTCTCTTCTTGGACATTTTGCGAGGATGTATTTGTATTTCTCAATTCCACCTGTTGGCATTCATTTGGAGACGCTGCAGCCTAGTGATGCGTCAATCGTGGGAAACATAATACCGGTAGGCATGCATTGTGGGTAAATGTAGGTTTCTTTACAAGCCAGCAGCCAGCAACTTGTGCGACACTTTTTCCTGCTGAAATCGGTCATGTGACAGGGAGCGATTGACAGGCCAGGGACTGTGTGTGTGTGTGTGTGTGTGTGTGTGTGCGTGCGTGCGTGCGTGTGTGCGTGCCGCGATGAGAGCGCGTGCTGCTCACATCAAAGGCTCGCGGCCGGTTTTCCCAAAGCAGCGGCGCTAATGTAGCGTGTAGCGTGGATGACAATCTCGGGTGGGATGATGTTGTTGGTTCGAGACAGACAGACAGACAGACAGACTGTATGGCCCATCGCCCCCCGACTGGGCAATGAGAACCCGACCGGCAGAGTCAGAGAAGGGAACGCAAGCAGCGCGAATAAAAGAAGGAAAACCATTTTGTCTGTTGTGGGATTGGTTTGTCGGACAAGTTTTTTATTTTTTTAAATTTTTGGTCAATGGTCAAGGTAAGTCAGGCGGGCCACATAAAATCACATGGCGGGCCACATTTGGCCTGCGGGCCTTGAGTTTGACACATATGCTCTAAACGTTCGCCACAAAAGAGCATAAAATACAGACTTACCTACATTTTCCGGAACAATACTTCTTGTCACACAGACGAGCAGTATATGGAGGTATTTGGATGATTTTAAGTGTTTTTTTGGACGAAGATGAAGACGAAGACAACTGAGCTCCAGTCGCTACATCAAAATGAACAAACAATTTTGTCTATAACTCTAAAAAGGAAACAGATTGCTCTGAAAATAAGCCTGACAATAATTAGTCGACATGAGGGTGAGCAGAAAATGAGTGAAGGTTGAATGTCTGGTGAACT
This sequence comes from Callionymus lyra, assembly GCF_982586985.1. Lineage (NCBI taxonomy): Eukaryota > Metazoa > Chordata > Actinopteri > Syngnathiformes > Callionymidae > Callionymus > Callionymus lyra. The sequence goes on along the minus strand of NC_141830.1, from coordinate 25,976,658 downwards.
ATAGCTTTAACCAGGAATAAACAACATTATGATCCGTAACAGTTGTGTATATACATTCAGATTTTTAACAAAATACAATGTCTCTCTTCTAGACTAACGCAGCTAAGACTCAGTATTTCGTAGCCAAAATTTCTTCCACCATGTCAAGTCAACCATGTCATTGTTCAATACTTGAAAAAAGTTTTTTTTAAGAATTTTGCCAAAAAATTCTGACTTCTGACTTTTGGCGTCAGTACTAGTTCAGGCACATAACGCAGCAGTTCTTCCCTCATCTTAACATAGTCTAATACACAACAGCGATCACATCACTTCTTCCATTCAGATACATTGAGCACAAAAGGCTTAGCTCGCTTCTTTTGATGGTGGCCATGACTACTGGTGGTGTCACGGGCCTTTGAATTGACTTTGCTAGCATTGTCAGAAAGTCAGGGGGGAAAAGCAAATGACAGGCACAGAGATACTCAATACAATTACGCGGCTCTATAAACAAGGCTGTTTCCGAGTGGCCGGCTGCCTTGATTCTCTGGCCCGCCAACGTCACACTTGACAGTTTAAACCACTTTTCTTTCCTTTGCTCTTATAGCCAGGGTTTGCTTGGCAGTGTGAGGGAACTAATAACCTTCTGGCTGAGACGCCGACTTCCCCGCTGCTCTGGACTCACCTCCATGAATCCACAGCTCACATGAGTAAACACTTTTTATTTATTTATTTTTGTCCTGTTTCATGTAGCATGAAAAACAACGGTGAGAAGAAGTTACAATTATATTTCTGCTCCAGTTTAGAATGTGGACTCTGAGATCAATATGTTGGTGTCACTGAGCTCATAACCAGGTCAACAAATCAAAGAATGGGTAAGAGTATGATCGAGGCGAGTTCAAGCATCTTGCATGGTTACGAACAAGGATGTTTGATCATGTGAGTGGATCATCGTGATGCTCGACTCTTGTTAAATCCTCTGAAGCCGAAGAACAAATGGTCCAGGACTAATGGTTAAATAAGAAGCGTACATGAGGGTTGTGTCACCTTCAAACACAGAATCCATCGCGAGGTCACGGCGAGTTCAGTACGTTGGTCGAGAAGTAAAAAATCATAACAATGCCAACACGGATCAAAAGAAAGAAACATTAACATAAGTCTAGGACTGGGTATCAAACTTTGGTTCTTTTGTGGGATGACTGTAATACTTCAGTAGCAACAAGTATTGAAAGAAGCTTTGACTTTCGTTGCCAAGTTCCTTAACGTGATAAAAACTTGATAATGTTTGGATTTTTATACATTTTATCCCTATATATACATTAACACAAATCACAACAGCATTAACAAAAGTCACAACAAAATGAACACGAATCTCAACAACATGAACACAAAACACAACAACATTAACACGAATCTTAACAACACAAACACAAAACACAACAACATGAAAACGAATCTCAACAACACAAACACAAAACACAACAACATGAAAACGAATCTCAACAACACAAACACAAAACACAACAACATAAACACGAATCTCAACAACATGAACACAAAACACAACAACATTAACACAAATCTCAACAACATAAACACAACAGCATGAACACAAAACACAACAACATGAATCCGAATCTCAACAACATGAACACGAATCTCAACAACATGAACACGAATCTCAACAGCATGAACACAAAACACAACAACATGAACCCGGATCTCAACAACATGAACACGAATCTCAACAACATAAACACAACAGTATGAAAATAAAACACAACAACATGAACCCAGATCTCAACAACATGAAAACAAATCTCAACAACATAAACACAACAGTATGAAAATAAAACACAACAACATGAACCCAGATCTCAACAACATGAACACGAATCTCAACAACACAAACACAAAACACAGCAAGATGAACACGAAACTCAACAACATGAACACAAATCTCAACAACATGAACACGAATCTCAACAACATGAACACGAAACACAACAACATGAACACAATTCTCTGTAGTTTTGAAGTGCATGAGTGACAAGGCTTCAGGTTAATCTAGAGCCACACATACGAGAACATACAAGGTATGTAACCATGGCAACAGTGCTCAGAGGTTGACAACATGTTGACAACATGCGACAAAAAAAATTAGCTGATTTTTGTTAAACATCAGATGATTCAGGAAGTTCAGTCAAGAGTCAAAATGAGGAAAACCTGTCTGATAATATATTTTAAGGAGGAAAGCAAGACTTGTGTTGTTTTTACGAATGAATTATCCATGTTTACTCGTGTGTTTAAAAAAAAAAGAAAAAAGAATAAACATGTAAAGATGTTTGGTGGAGGTGTTTGCTGCGTCAAACTGACTGTGGAGAACAACATCACTGCCTACAAGTGCGTAGAGAAAGAGAGAGATTTTCTTTTTCTCCTGACATAAAACTGTCTTTAATATGTTTAATGGATTAGTTTAAACTCTTGGATTTGTGCTCATAATCCAAGATTGAGAGCACGAGAGGTTGAGAAGCCAAATCCGTGGTTAGCATCATTAAATTGGATTAAAGTTGTTTTTTTTAACATAGACTAGTAAAATGAAACCCTCGTTCTGACATGGTTCAAGACAGAAAAGGGAGAAAATAAAACATACTGATAAAAACAGTGTACATGTTGATATAAATTAGAATATATGATTTTCTCTTACCTTGCTTCCTGCAGGTGATTCTCTCTTCACGAGATGTTGGCCCATGCTGCTCCAGAGACTGTGGGAGGCAAGAAAAAAACAAAAGAACACACAGTTTAAACAAGTGCAATGTTTTCAACTGGAGAATATATGAACATTATGAACATTGATTTAAGTGCAAGACAAGCTAGTGCTTCAATCAATGCGTGAACTTTACATCTTTCAAAATCACTCTCAAATTTAAAGACACTGTTTTCAGTCTTAACCTGAATCATTGATGACGTTTATCTAGCATTAGATTATAGACGACAATAGAATCTAATAGAATTTTAAGAATTTTTTGTCAAAGTTAAACATGGTTGGGACAGTTCTGTAGGAGGAAAATTAAGACAGATCAACATCAAAGATACAAGCAACAACACGGCACATGCAAGTCGAGTTCATCACTGAGTTTGACGGCCGATGCAAACCAAACATGGTTTTAATCAACCTGTCAGGACACGGACACAAATGTGTTTCTTCAACCAAAGCATTAAATCATTAGAAGACTCAAAGCTGTGTTTGCTCAGAAAGCTTGAATTTAAATATAAATTAATTCACAATGTACATCAAGGCTTTTATTACCTTCTTCGTTATACATTTTTACACCTGATTCCATGCTGTATTTTCTATTTATATCTGGTGAATACATACATAAAAAACATTGTTAATATTTTTATCTTTCACCCTAATGTCACATTTGTTCATTGCACAGTCATTGTCATCATCTTCACATTAGGTTCTGTTGGTTCTGTTGGTTCTTTGGTCTGTTTTTCTGGGGGCAATTCCTTCAATTCCCTGAGTGACACTTGGACTTGAGACAGAACAGACTTCGACCAACACAGACACATCTGACAAACAACGTAATGAAGTTAAGCAGGATCATTGAAAAACTCATTAACATCAATGATGCTGCAGACGCCAGGACTCTTTCTGTCTCAGATTAAGAAACAAAATAACATTTGACTTAATGACCAACCAGTGAGAGAAAACATTTAGCCAGCAAAAAATACATCTTATAATAAACATAATATAAACTAAAAAATAAAAATGTAACTGCTTAAAGGTGGTGATGTGTTGAAACAATGTCATGTTGTTCAGAGGTCAGTAGGTGGCGCCACAAGTTTAAAAATGATGAATTTCATTAGAACAGTTGTTCAAAACAAAGGAAAATAGTGTAGAGACGCCATTTAGTGGACTCTGAAGATAATGACACAATTTCATGAAGCCTCATCGACACATCACTACCATCTAGTGGACTCTGAAGATAATGACACTGTTTCATGAAGCTTCATCGACAAATCACTACCATCTAGTGGACTCTGAAGATAATGACACTGTTTCATGAAGCTTCATCAACACATCACTACCATCTAGTGGATTCTGAAGATAATGACACTGTTTCATGAAGCTTCAACAACACATCACTACCATCTAGTGGACTCTGAAGATAATGACAGTTTCATGAAGCTTCATCAACACATCTATACTTAAAGTGATAGTTCAGCCAAAATTAAACTTGACTCAATGTCTCATGTGGACTAATGTTGGAATTATTTTCTGAGTAATCTGTTCTTTTTACAGTTATAGACAAAAATGTTTGTTCATTTTAATGTAGCGACTGGAGCTCAGTTGTGCTCGTCTTCATCTTCGTCCAAAAAGAAACTTAAAAACATTCAAATACCTCCATACTGCTTGTCTGTAACGTCCCTCTTGTGTTGAAGCCTTGACATTAGGAATTGTTCCGGAAAAAAAAAATCAAAAACAACTTTATATTTTAAGATCTGTTTTAGCAGAAGATCCCAACGTAAATCTTGAGCGCTGACACTGACAATGTGTTTCAGAGGAGCTGCCGTTTAAAACATACTTAAAATATAGAATTATTTACATTTTTTTCTTAACAATTATTCTCATGTCGAGGCCTCAGTTTTTGTCTAAAAAGAACACATTACTCTCACATTACTACATCTTACTTGAACTACCCTTTGTTGTCCCTCAAGTTGTGCCTTGAATACAAAGTATATGAATTCATTGACTTTTATTTGATACTCAAAGTCCTCTTGGACACATTCAACTGTGAATAGGCCTCGGTCAAACCTCTAAAAACCATGTGGCTAAACAAGAGGTTGAAAGGTTTGACACAAAGACCTGAAAACCATATTTTGTGCGTCTGAACGTGAGCCTCGCAGCCAGTCGTACTCGCAGACGTTACACAACCGAGGCTGCGATCCTGCAGGGACTTGCAAGATAGTGTTGCATAATGGAGTGAGGACGACCCACAGCTGAAGCTGCATTTTCCACAGTAGCCTTTTTCCTATCAGTGGATTCTACTTGCGAGTCGTTTTAAAAAAACAACCCTGTCCTATTGTTTGTGTGTCGACTGTCAAGACGTCGGTCTATACAAGTCGCTGACTCATGAAACCTTTTTGGTTTGTCTGGTAAATGCACGTGAAAGGATTGTGCAGAATACATCGAGAATCAGGAGGAATCCATTACTGAGTTAGTGCAGATAATTGGCTGCTTCGCCACATTACTGCAGGCCACTCTCTCGTCCCCCGGGGACACTGATGTTTGAACAACTCTACAATAATAATGGGTTATTAAATTATAACACAGTCGCTGAAAAACACCACCTGAACAATTTCACCAGGATATAAAGTACACATATTTTCACATTGGGAAAGACTTTAAAAGTTTACCGCTTAAAAATGTAACTGGTTCAGTTTGTCTTCTTTCTATGTGTTGGTACGTTGGTGCTGGTAAGCTATTATTTTCTATTATTATTGCCTCATACATGACCTCAGACAGCAACTATTTGACCAGTTCTATGTTGAATGTATGAGTCAGATTTCGTGGTGATATCAGGAAACATTTATTGTCACTATTAATTATTAGTCACAGAATGATCTGGAGCTTATAATCCATGCGTTTGTGTCTTCTCGTCTGGACTGTTGCAACAGTTTATTTTCATGTGTAAGCAAGAAGGAGCTGTCTCGCCTGCACTTCATACAGAACACTGAGCTGCTCTAGTAGAAGAACTCACATTTCTCCGATCCTTAAAACTCTTCACTTCACTTTCTTTCAGGATCATTTTAAAATTCTGGTTCTTACTTTCAGATCTATTCATGGTCAGACCAGAGGAGAGAAATCCTTCCAGACTGTTGCTCCTAAGCTTTGGAACGATCTCTGTGTTTGATGATCAACTGACTCAAGAAACAACTTAAGACACTTTTATTCGTTCAGGCTTTTCCTTGTTTCTGAGACTCCTGTGTTTGTCTCGGTGTTATCTTGATCTTTTAAGTATATATTTTATTATGTATTGTTTTGATTGTTTAAGCGCTTTGTGACCCTGGTCTAGAAAAGCGCTCTACAAATTAAATTACTTACTTTCTAAAAAAACATATTTTATGTGGAGTTCTGTAATAATGATTGATTACATATAAAAAGAAAGAAGAATGACATAAGTACATTAAAATTTGATCGGGGAAGCATTTCCATCTATTCCACCCACAGAAGTAGTGATGTGTCGCCTGCAAAAAGACGTGTTCAGGCACAACGTCGTCCCTTCGTACAATGTCAGCCAGCAAGAGGAATAGTTAACCCATGTGTTGTCTCAGGGTCAAGGTGACCCGTAGGCCTGAAAACAAATGTTTTGTTGTATCCCTTGTCCCTACCACCAACGCGTTTGTTTTCGGGCCTCCGGGTCACCTTGACCCTGAGATAACACAAGGGTTAAGATGGAAACAAAATACAAAAAAAAAATAGAATTGCTCAAATTCTCAAACAATCACACAAAAACATTGAATAACAAAATATAAATATTGATTTTGATCAAACGTGCAGAAATAAAACGTTGAAACACAATTTGAATCTTCTCGTCAAAAGTCATTAAAAGGCAAATTCTGAACTACGTAACAATATCTCAAACATATTGTACCCGCTTTAATTAGTAAATTAACCCTAATTTGAGATTCAGCCGTAATCTTGCAAAATTCAATTGGCTAATCAACATTTTCTATAACAAATAAGCTATCTGGTATGTTTCAAATATATATTCACTTTTTAAATATTTTAAATATTGCCAGTTTAAAGGAGGCCAAGGACAACAAATCACTTTTGTCAAAATTTTGAAACATTACTCCTTATAAATTAATCTCATGCCCCTAATTTGTTTTTGCGTTCTACAGCAAACAAAACAATACATTTTGAAATGTTTGTATTTCTAAGAAAGTAAAGGTAAAAAAGTTTGTAAATGTATTTCAGTGGAAAAAATAAGAATCATTTGATGAAAAAAAAATCTTCGTTTAGAACTGCCTTCCCAGTAGATCGGAAAAAAAAGATTCAAAAAATGAGTAACCGTCCAGAAACCGTCCACATGACCTCTTTTCTGAACTAATGAAAACTTTCTTAAGAGTGAATGAAATGTCGAATGGTGCATTCAGGCGTTAACATCATGCGATAACAATTCAATTCCATCCATTCATTATGGTTGGATGTTTGGATCTGATGCCTGGTTCTTCAAAGGTTTACAAAAGTTCAGGTAAGATCTTAAGATGATCCATTGTCAGAAGATTAATATCATTGCAACGCTACACATTGTGACTTTTGCCGGGTCAATTATGTAATAAAAGTGTGTGTGTGTGTGTGTGTGTGTGTGTGTGGTCGTGGAGTTGTGCAGGGAGCATCAAAGGACACGGCAAACAGAAGCACTGGAGCTATCTGCTGGGCAAAGTGCCTCACTCCTGTCAAAGGATTTGGGATCAAAGTTCAACATCTGTCTCTCCAGGCGAGCATCTGCTGGGAATATATATACGTGCCGCAGAACGCTGTGTGCTCAATCTTAGAGGATTTAGACCCTTTGGTTCACACACCGTATCCAAGGCTACAGTCAGGAATGCTAGTGTTAACACAAGATTCTGAGGGCAAGATTAAATGGTGAACAAGTGTCCTTGTAAGCTGCTGCTTCAAATGATGTTTCTTCTATTGCTTTCTCAACCAGCAAACGCAGAACTGCTGCTCCCCCTTTCCACACACAGTTTATTCACTCATAAAAACCTGAATCATGATTTCTCAACCTGTACATTATATTACAGCTCCTCTGATCGTGCTGCCTTCCCACCCTCTTCTGTCACGTCGTTTTCCGCCTTGTTTTATATTCAGAATCTTAGATACATGTTTTTCACAGCTGCGTAGCTTTACCTTCACTTTAGCATGTCCAGCTTTTTATTAGCTACAGCATCTCCCTCGGCCGATTGGGCTTGAAAAAAAAAAATTTTTTTAGAATGAAAAAAAAAAATGAATGGCCAAAACACTTCACAGTGTAGCAACACTACCTCATAATAACGAAAGATCAGGAATAAATATAAACTATAATATAAAAATATAATATAAACAACACTTCAGGCTACGATGCTACTGACCAGTCAAGACACAGAACACAGCGCCGTGATTTTCGCTGAGCCAATCAGGACACAAAATCCAGTGGGCTGAGTCTTACATTAGGATTTAGACATCATAGATGGATAATTTAAATGTATTAAATAATGCAGCAGTAAAAGAAATCCACAAAATAGAGAGGCCGCAGATACTGTATGACTGTATAACACGTCATATGATACAGATCAACAGGAAACCTGTTTTAGTCATGAAGATGATATGTGGACGATTTTCTCTTTTTTTTTTCTTGTATTTAAAATCCACAGCACGATTATGATATGATGCAAATCTTCAAATAACAGAGGCTACGAAAAAGAAAAAAAAATGGTAGATCTTCAGAGACGGAACGGCTTAAAGTGTTTGAATCCTTTTTGCAATAAAAAGTACAAAAATAAAATCATGTATCCAAAACATTGTTCTTGTTTGTGTTAGGACTTTCTTTTTATTTCGATTTTTAATTGTGTAATATTTATAATTATATGTTGTATTGTCCATTGCAGTGGTGTATATAATATTATATAATATATATATATATATATATATTATTCTTGCAGTTAAAAGGGTACATCAAGATCTTTTTATTCAATTAAACTAATTTCATCATAAAATGCAGGTCTGTCTTTTATGTCTATGAAATATTTTGTTGGTCAAAAAGAAAAGCACACTACATCACAATCACAAAATTGGTCAATGGACCAATAGAAAAACTTTTTTTTTCTTTAGCCTGACTGAAGCCGTTCTGACATCCCCATCCTCGTCTGGTCTGAGTGCTGAGCGTAAGAGGAGGCAGTTATAGCACTGGTGCAGAATGGAAGTGTGAGATCTTGCTCAGAAGAAAACAGCCAGCCGTGACCATCTTCACAGAAGAAAACAGCGCTGACATCAAGAGGAGCCACAAAATCGCTGCAGGCCTTCAGACCATTTGACTTAAGTATGAGCAGAATTTGCCAAAATCTAATGTGGATAATTGAAACATTTGTTGATCTACATTATATGTACTAAAAGATACATTTATGACAGGAACAAAGTGAATCATTGAGGCGGGTTGTCATCTCCCTGAGAGCTGACCTGTCTATCAGCAACTAATAACACAAGCCCTGCTTTTAGTACAAGATCATAGTAGTACTGGAGTATATTTCCGAGACAGTTTGAGGGTCCAGATGCTACTCTTTTTGAAGACTCTTTGGGGAATTTCCTCTTGAATGAGCACACATGTCTCTGAGGGAATATTAGACACAAGTGGAGAAACAACAATCCCTTGAGTATACTTTTCTTGTCAAAGCTAATTCAGTTTGATTTGCTCCATCAGTGAGTCGGGTCTTCTCAAGTATAAGCTCTTCAATTCAGCACTTACTTTAGGGGCCCACTGTTTAATTAGCATCATTATTTACCGTATTTTTAAGAATATAAGGCCCACCTATTAAGCATCATTATTTACCGTATTTTTAAGAGTATAAGGCACATGGTTCAGGACCAGAGGAGAGAAATCTTTTCAGGCTGTTGCTCCTAAGCTTTGGAACGATCTTCCTCTCTCTTTGCGCTTGATGGAGTCTACTGACTCCTTCAAGAAACATCTTAAGACATTTCTATTTGTTCAGGCTTTTCCTTGATTTTCTGGAACTCCTCTTGTGTTATGAGTTTTATCTTGATCTTTAAAATATATACTTTATTGAATATTGTTTTGATTGTTTAAGCGCTTTGTGACCCTGGTCTGGAAAAGCGCTATACAAATAAAAATTACTTACTTACCTGCTTACTTTCTTACATAAGATGCTTAAGGCACAGCACGGCTTTAAAGTTTTACTCTCCGAAGCGCTGTAGAATAACCTCCTAGAGTACTGCCTAGGAGCCACAGGGAGTTATAATATGGAGCCTCCCTGAGAAATAATATGAAGCGTCGCAAAGTAATACAACAGAGCCGTGCAGCGTAGTACAAAGAGTCCAGTGGAGAAATACTACGGAGCTTGGGGTAGTTATATTGAGCCTCTGAAAGTAATACTACGGAGACATGGGGACTAATACCACAGAGCTTCGCAGAGTAATACTACGTAGCATGGAAAAGTAATACTACAGAGCCTGTGGAGAATCCTTAAGTAATACTAAAGAGCTTTGCAGAGTAATACTAAAGAGTCTAATTGAAAAATACTACGGAGCTTCACAGAGTAATACTATAGATCCTTATGAAGTTATAATGTTGAGCTTTGTGTAGTACTACTACGGAGCCAGGGGGACTAATACTATTGAGCCTCGTGAAGAAATACCACCAAGCCTTGGGGGGATTAATACAAGTAGTAGAAATGTTGTCCAAAAACAGTACTGTGAACAGTACGGTTAAGTCATCATGGCTTCCTGAATGTTACGGTTGAAATAAATTTGGCCGCAGTCCTTTCCTATGAACTCGCTCAATATAGATATCCAATTTAACAAAATGCAAATTTCAAATTTTCCAAATTTTTGTTTGTTTTTTTATATATATCTTTATTTTAAAAAAATACTATTTTAATACATTTATTAGGATGCATCAGCACATGTGTCATTTAAAATGAATTTATGGATTGAGAAAGCAAAGCAACCCGCAGATTACAGTGTATTAAACGCAAAGATTATTATTGATCTTTGATACAAACAAACTCACGTAACAAGTGTTTACAGAAACCTCCGCAGCCGCAGATCAAACAAATTCAATCTGCAATGATCTCTGACGACGACAGGAAGAGTCGTCATCGTCCCAGTGAGTAACAACCAGCGCGGCCACACCTTCAACAAAACAATTGCATTGCAGGTTTTCTCCACCAGGTAATGTGACTCAACCTGTCTGCCAGGAACAAGCCCTGAGACCGGAATTCAACTATCAACACTAGTATCTGCACTCTTCCACGGAATAGACAGTCGACTACATTCAAATATCCAGGTTGTGATATAATTACGTCTTTGTTTTAGAAGACAAAAGGAATTCATGAGTTCCATGTTTGATTTTTGTATCTACTCGCTCAACGAGGTGAATCCCAGGAACACATTCCTGTGGCATTCCGAGCCAAGTCGTGCCAGACAACTATGCAAAGGTTAAGCTACAACTTGTGCCTCCGTGCTTGCGTAACGCTAAAAATAGATGCTTCTTTAATTCAAGAGACCGCATCTATGCACATAAAAATCAGACGGCATGATGGGTAATCAACATATTTATCAGCGTTTCAACAAGCGTTTCAATCCGGAGAAAGGTTCGGATTATAAAGAAGTCATTTTGAGGGAGTCCTGGACTTTGATCGTTCCGGGCCGGAGGATTTAAGTAAAAGATCCGAGCAGCAAAGCCATGCCTGGAATTTCTTTCTCTGGGGTTGAGACTCCTGATGGGCTTTTTGCCAGAATAACTCACAGCCGGTTGTGGCATCTTCTGTTGGTGATAAAGGAGGTTATAACCACTGTAATTATAAACAGATGTCGGCTATCGAGTATAGGGTAAAAGAAAGGAATCGTGACCAGCTTTACGATTGTACTGAAGTCTTTTAAAAGTTGAAAATTCCGACTCCTAATTTCGTCTGCAAACCACAAGAAGAAGCGTCTTTTGAAGAAGTGTCCATAACCCAGTGACCATTTTGGTCCAGGTGCTTCTTACATGGTGAGGTCACACACATCAAACACAAACGATTTTTTTAAAAGCTTTTTTATGAGTGAACAAAAATTCAACTGAATAATTCAACTGCCTCTTAAAGTGATCGGAATAAAGGATCGTTACAAGGAATAGAAACAAGGGATCAGAATTGGAATGGTAAATTGATAGTGTAACCTATTCGTCACGGAGTAAAAGATTACAGTGTATTTAATGTGTACTAATGAGAAAACAATCAGAAAGAAGTAGTTTCTGAAGAGCCAGATATCATGAGCATCAATAGAAAGTGAAAACCCAGGACTTACAGAATATCCACTAGTGTATTTTGACAACGACCATGAAAACAACATTATTTCTTAAAAATATATATGTTACCAACCAACCACACATAACAGAAATTAATTGAAAGAAATTGAAATGATGATGTTCTTTGGGGCCCTTGTAAGTGAAAGTTTTGTTGCAGGTGAATCTGATTTTCATCCGTTCAAAGATGTAGTGATGTGTTGTGTTGGTCCTTCTCTGCATTTGTCGCCATCAACGTAGAAGAATCCCTGACGGTGTGTTTAGTTTCCATTTACACAGAAAACACTGACTGAATAAAGGTACGAACCTGAGCTACACTGGTTCTACCCAACTGAGCTCTCATGACTAACGTTTTAAAAATATGTATCAACCGTCTACACTTTCACCAGGACTTGTATTTACACACGATACTTCAGTGTGGTGATGATTTCTTCACGTGAAAAAAACATAATGTAACAACTTCCTCTGTGCGTCTCAAACATTAAGAATGTGTTGAAATATGGGCTTCATGAAGGTGACACCCCAGGAACGGTTGACTTGAGCAAGTTACTTTAAATGAGTAACTTACTCAGTTACTTTAAGTTACTTTGAGTGTACGTAACTACGAGGGAAAGTAACTATCTGGTCGGAGAAAGAGAAATACAAGCTAGATAGTAAAATACACTGAATCACCTTGTCGGGTAACGTTAATATCTTATATTGAAGCAACATTTGAAGTGCTCGCCATGATCGACATTGAAACAACATCGTATTTTCATCCAACTAGCACCGAATCAACATTGATTGAACTACATATGCAATGATTACGTTCAGGCCCGGCCCTGACCCACGGAAGTTCAAACCCCTCCACAGATGACCCCCCATCCCCCCGGCCATTATGGATTTGTCTTACATTAAATCAATGTTGACTCAATGACAGGTTTTTGACAATGTAACAGTAATTAAAGGTTGAATGAACATTGATCGCTCAACCAAAACTAACCGACATTGAATTCATATAATTTGACATCTAGGATATTTATTCAAGGTTGGATGCTGAGTAAACAATCCATAAAAAAAGAGAAAGATTATTTTAAAAATAAACAAAATAAAATGAGAGCTTCACATCCACCACTGAGACTATAGTAAGTAAGTAAGTAATATTTATTTATATAGCGCTTTTCGAGACCAGGGTCACAAAGCGCTTAAACAATCAAAACAATACTCAAAAAAGTACATACTTTAAAGATCAAGATAATACTGAGAACAAGTAACAACAACTTAATCTTGATCAAGAACATTTACACACAAGGAAGTTGATTTTAGATGGTACTAGTTTTTGAGATGTGTCTTTCTGTGTTTTTTTCGTTGATATCTATCAGATGGCCAACAAATGATTACTTTATTTATGATCAAATGGTTGTCAGACTAAAAATGATACTACTTTATGAAGGAGGTATATAAGGATTCTAAATTTAAGGGGTGATAAAATTCTACTTTTATTTGCCTTGTGATACTTTAACACTTGAAAATATATATAATGAATTAGCCATTCATGCAAAAATGTCAACAATTTCTTTGACAATTTAGAGCAAAACACCTATAGAAATGCTAGTTACTTAATAACTGAGTGTCAAACCCAATCATACAAGGTGCCAAACTATTTTACCTCTTTTACACCAGCCAGTCTGTTACAGGAAGTATGAACTTCCCATCAACATCAGTGCTGTGTCTCAAATCACATACTTCTCACAGTGCACTGGTTAGTATGCATCAGGATAGTATACATACTAACTAGTAACAAATTATCCACAGATAGTATGTCTCAAATCAAACACTGCTGCTACGCACTTACAGGAAATGACGCGACAGCTTCTTCTTCTACTACTATTGAATGATGATTTCAACCAGCTGTAGGAACACTATCGACACCTGCTGGCAGCACGTTTGGTTTGGATCAAGAAATATGAGAAACGAAATATTGGCGACATATTTACGCCGTTATCAGCACCGAAGACGTGTCGTCCTCCTACTGCTGCTGAAAATGCACCTGTAAGTATATGAAATATATATATATATATATATATATGATGTAACTTCCGTTGTTTAGGGTAGAAAGTGTCCATCGATCCATACTCAGTTTGGTGGGCATTTTAGTGACAATTTAGTGTGTATGGTGCACTACATTTCACATACTAAGAATTGAGACGCACTTATGCACTAAAAATACTAAGTTAAAGTACACAAGTATGCGATTTGAGACACAGCTCTGGTTTGATGTCATTGGACGTCTCTGTATAGTTGTTGACATCCATAATATCTGTAGTTACTCATCTTTATAGTTCAAAATATTATCAAAATATTAATCTACTTTGATTTGGGGACAACCAATCGACGGGCCACGTAAAACTGGGTCAGGTCTCAAGGTTACACTAAATTTGTGATATTACTAAGCAGGTGTATGTGCTGTTATAAAACATTCAAGCACGTTTACAACCTGCAACACTCACTTCCAACAACCCACTTCCTCCTTGAGTCACATCCAGAATAAACATCACGGTTTTCGCAATCGTTGTTATTTTATTTGTCAAACAAGTCGCGCCGAATTTATGAGGAAAACGCAAACAGCAGTTGCGTGTTGGCAGTTTTTTCTGCATGTCGCGGGAAACGGTTGTTCTGATCGCGGGAACTTAAACGCCCCAAATGTTAAACGGGGTTTGGTAGCGGGAGGAGGGACGTCAGCGGGGAGGGTGGTTGTAATAGAGAGGGGGGGGGGTGACCTGTCAAAACTAGATGCAAAGAGGGAAAAAAATGTTCTTAACTAAACTAAAATAATCATCTTTTTCGTTGTTTTTGGGGTGATTTAAGGATATATTCGTAAGTGAAACATGTAACGTTGGCGCCGTGAACGCACCGCGGCGTGATTCTTTAAACCTGACAAACACACGTTTTTAAACACAATAAAAACACATTTCTTTTTTAAGTTGTTGGGTTCTGAGAAGGTTTCGTGCACGTACCCTTCTGGGTTTAGCTGCATCCACAGCCCTGGCTCTGGACGGTCTTCCTCGACGGCTGCTGCTCCACTACTACAACAACAACAACAACAACAACAGCAGCAGCAGCAGAGATGTGTGCTCTGGCTCAAGGGTTCCCGGGCAGACGTTGAGGACGCACAAGAAGAAGGAGAAGAAGAAGAAGAAGTGTAGGTCGGTGCTTCCTGCTTGAGGTGGCGGTGATGTTGTTGCTGAAGGGGTGGAGCGGAATGCAGCTTCAGTGGAGGAAACACGTTGGTGCACGTTCATGCGTGACTACTACACACGCTTGCGTCATCAGCATGTGATGCTGCTGCTGTCAATATGGAAGTCAAAGTGTGTCATACTTTAAACAATAATTCAGAACATTGACACGCAGATATATCAGAAATAATTGAACATTTATGGTCAGTATTATGAAATAAAACACAGGGATGTATGTGTTGTTATAGTATTAGGTATTAATTAATTAAATAAGTATAGATAAAATAAGATGAATAACATATAATAAAGTATCTGTATCTGTGTCAATAAAGACAGTGGGCATAAAAAATATTAAATAACCGAAGAGTTCATGTTCCCGATCATATCATTTTGAACCCTAAAGCAGTGTTTTTCAACCACAAAGTGTGCCGTGAGCGATCGTCAGGTGTGCCCTGGGAAAATATGCAATTTCACCTAATTGGTCTAAAAACATGAATTACATTAATATTAGATTAT
The DNA here is from genome assembly GCF_982586985.1 of Callionymus lyra. Taxonomy (NCBI): domain Eukaryota; kingdom Metazoa; phylum Chordata; class Actinopteri; order Syngnathiformes; family Callionymidae; genus Callionymus; species Callionymus lyra. The sequence goes on along the minus strand of NC_141830.1, from coordinate 25,960,880 downwards.
AAAGTCCTTTTTTCTATGCGTTTATTTGATTCATATTCAAGACACTTTGATAAAATTGACTAAAATGTTAATTTAGGCTACACAGAGTATTATTTTTTAACATTTTTGACAAGTGGTGTGCCTTGTGATTTTTTCAATAAAAAGGTGTATCTTGGCTCAAAAAAGGTTGAAAATAACTGACCTAAAGGACCAGACCAGGGCAGCATTTTTGTCTTTTCAGTTCATTTGAAAGTCGGCGGACGTGTCAAGTTTTTTCCATCTTCGTTGACCCAGTCGTAAAACAAAGAAAGAATCTTTGATACTTTGTCGAGTGTGTGGACTTCATGCTGCCTCACCGTTAGTACTTTGGTGACGTTAACATTTGTGCGCCTCTGGTGTTTGTGTTTTCTCGATACATTAAGACCTGATAACAGTCTGTTGTTTCAGTGTGTTTCGAAGATGAACGGAGATAGTGAGACTTTCCTAGACACCAGAATGAAAGCGTTGACAGAAGAGTCATCAGACAAAAATACAACACGTTTAAGATTATGTTCTACCAAATATAAACTATTATTCAATGAACTAGTTCAGGTACAACACTGGGTAAAGTACAGGCCACAATTGTGGACCTGTTGTTATTCACCATGTTTTTATTGTAAACCGATTCAGACCAAAAACAAAAATTGTACTGTACAATAGTGTCAGTTCACGATCTTTTAAATCATCAGCGATCCATTTGTAAGCATGTGTATCGCATTCAACAACATCATTGTACTTATATATATATATATAGCCAAGAATGTTTTGTTTCTTCCACCATCGAAGCATCCAAAAATGTTGTCACAGCATGATCGGGAGCTTATAATCCATGTGTTTGTATCTTCTCGTTTAGACTATTCTAACTGTTTTTTTTTGGTGTCTAAACAAGAAGGATCTGTCTCGCCTGCAGTTCATACAAAACTCTGCAAACAAGAATTCTGAGCTGCTCTAGTAGAAGAACTCACATTTCTCCGATCCTTAAAACTCTTTCAGGATCATTTTCAATCAATTCTGGTTCTTACTTTCAGATCTATTCATGGTCAGACCTTCCATCAGTGATCTGATCCAGACTTACACCCCAGCTTGGGCTCTGAGGTCTGTGGATCAGAATCTACTGATGGTTTCTGAACACGCTTCCGGACCAGAGGAGAGAAATCTTTCCAGACTGTTGCTCCTAAGCTTTGGAACGATCTCTGTGTTTGATGATCTACTGACTCCTTCAAGAAACATTGTATCGTTTATCGAGTATCGTTTAGATTGTTTAAGCGCTTTGTGACCCTGGTCTGGAAAAGTGCTATAAATATAAATTACTTACTTACTTAATGGAGTCTGTGTACATTTACATCAGGACGCTTTGTCTTCTACGATGTACAATTAGCTGAATCAGGACACAATTATTCAATAACTAGATGGTGCTGACATGATGAATCACCTCTTTACGTATTTTTAAAAGAATCGACGCTTTGAGACTCGAAAGAGACACTACATCATCGGTGTATATAAATAAAGTTGTGTATTTTGAATGCAACACACACGATCGCTGAGGATTTTCCAGATCGTGTTCCACGTTTTATTCTTGTCGACTGTTAACAGTTACGATCAAAATATGTCGTTGCGTCCGTTCACGGACTGATTGGTTCTTTCCATAGAATGAATTATACGGTTGTGTAATAGAGCTGTATCAACACATCAAGTTTAGGTCCCACTCATAATAAACGGATAATTGGATTTACGGAGTAAGAAAACCAAGACAATTCCAGAGGTATAAATAAAATTTTCCTGTGATAAATGTTAAGAAAAATAAATATTCAAACCAGTGAAAATGCAAAAAAAAGTCTGGTTAACCTCCTTATACTACATCAAGTCCACAGGGTGCAATATGTTAGGTGTGACCTTTTTTTTGTTAAATCCCACCTTCCAAATATCACATTTTTTAGATTGTTAAAAGAATGATATGTTGGAAACTTGCTGAACAAAGAAACTGAAAAAAATGGGTTAATTATGAATCAACTAATTAACATTAAATTAGAAAATGTGTCTTAAAATATGCACAGAAGAAACAAATGAATATCACAGATTGAACAAACACAACATAACTTGACGAAATATACAGGAGAACTTAAAGTACAGTTACATTGTATTGGTAACACTAATAGACTCAGGGACTCATGGATTCCTTGTGCTAATAGATTGTATAATAGTGAGTTTGGGGGCAGGAGTGAAAAGATGAATCTATTCCATGTTATTCTTTGTATCCTTTGTCCTATTTTTGTCCTATTTTTCATTGATTAAATTCAATAAATTAGTTAAAGTGAAATGAGAGTAACCATGGCGGGTCAAAAAAAACAATGTGTGAATTGATGAATTGAAATCAATGTTTGCCAGACTTAGACATAAATTTGTATCTTATATTATTAAAGGGATTCCAATTAATATTTCACTTGCCTTAGATGTTGTGGTCACAGCAGTCTGCTGTGTTCTCCTCCCCCTGGTCTGCCACTCCTCTTGTCGTCTCACCTCACACCTGGTCCTCATCATCAATCATGCTCACCTGTTCTTGATCCCCAATCAACCCCCTTCTTAAACCCTTGGATTCCCCGCGGTCGGCGCCAGATCGTAGTTCACTCAACCGTGGTAACTATACGTGACTGGCTCAGTGTATTTGCTACCTCGCTCTAGTACTCGAGTCTCTTGTTGTTTTTTGGACCTCATCTAACTTTTGTTCCTCTGCCTGCAGTAACCCGCGTCATTCACTCCAGCTCGCCGACCTCGCTCTCCCTCCAGCTTACTCTTCCACTACCTGCTTCCCCTTTATTCAATAAACCCCTTTTTGTATTCTCTGGAACTCGCCTCTGTCTGCTCTTGGGTTCAGCATCGTTAAACATAACATTAGATGTTTTTATACAGGAGTTTTGTCAAGTAAAAACCTGGAAAATATTACCAGAATTTTGTGGCGCGTAAACTTGATCAATCAATAATATTTTTGATAAAATAGGACATTTGTTTTACATCATCAGTATCGGTGTATAGCGCCGAAAAAACAATGTGGACACATTATTTTTAAATAAAGTAATATAAATAAATGTAATGTAATCAATATATATTCATTGAATGGATTAATTTATTCAAAGTAATTAATATATATTCAATGTAAATGGTTAAACATAAAAGATCTACGTGAAATACAAAGTTAAATATCAATAAATTGAAACTGGGTGTTAAAGAAAAATTCAGTGTATTCATACAAGCGACCAAAAGAACCGATCCCTGAAATGACTCAAACAACGCAAAGCTGACGGGAAGAAGGAGTGAGTCAGAGTCTGTTTACTTTATTTGTGTGCATAACATTGAATATTAGACATTACACAACACATTGCACATTGAATTTCTTACAATGAATTTTTTCACATTTCATTTTTTTACATTCAATTATTCTTTACACATTGAAGTTACACTGATTTTTTTATGCATTGAAAACAAAACACTATGGAAAACAAAAGTGCTTGAAATGTAAGTTTTTTTCAGATTGAGAGTCTGATTTGGATGCTAAAAAAATTCAGTGTATGATTTACTGAAAGACCCGAAATACTCTGTGACCGCATGTAACGTCACTGGTGATGTGTCCAGGATGTCAAGCTTGTAACATTAGTTGATGTTTCAAGCTTCTCTCTGGGTCAAACATAATAAAAACAACGCAGCAACTGCTGCTACTTTGTTTTAATTAATTGGATTATTTATGGCATGATCGCCTCACAGCAAGAAGGTTGCCGTTTCACATCCAGGTTGTGATGACTTTTCGGTTCTCCCCGTGTTGCATGGGTTTACTCCGGGCACTCCGGTTTCCTCCCACAGTACAAAAACATACAGAGGTTGATTGGGAACTTTGGGAAATTGTCCGTGGATATGAGTGTATGTGTGAATGGTCTGTCTTTGTGTGTCCTGAGACAGACTAGTGTCCTGTCCAGGTTGTCCCCTGCTTTACACCCTTAGAGACTGGGATAGACCCCAGCCCCCCCCACCGAGACCCCTTTTAGGGATAAAGTGGAAAAAGAAAGTGAATGGAAATATACAAGTAAATAAAAAACAAAGTTGAAACGTGACATTGTTTCCTTCTAATTTAGCAACACAAAGGAAAAAATGTGTCTCTTGGAATGAGGTGAAAACGAACATTTAGCTAACAGCTAGCTAGTTGTGGATCTAATAAACGAAAGAACATGTTGTGAATCGCAGGAACATTTTTCTTCCTCTTCCTCAGTGAATGATTTTCAATAAAAACATATAGAGGTTGATGGAGAACTTGGGGAAATTGTCAGTTGGTTTTAGTGTGTGTGTGAATGGTTGTGTGTCTTTGTGTGTCCTGAGTGTCCTGTCCAGAGTGTCCCCAGCCTCTCGCCCAATGAAACTGGGAAAGACTCCAGTCTCCCCGCGACCTCCAAGTAATAAAGCAGTAGAAAATGAATGAACAAAATAAATGTCTCTGGAGAAAAGACTTTAAAGATCAACATAAATAAGAATATAAATAATTAATTTTAATACAAAAGCTGATTTTCGTAGTATAATTCACCATTATTTCTATGTGTCTTGAAATAAAAATGATTGAGTCAAGAGAAAAATAACAACGACTGAAACGATACAATGTTCCTAACGCGGCCTCAAGGATGTTGACAGACGCCTCCATTACGCTGATACTCCCGCAACGTCACAATCTCTAATCCACGTATTGTTGCCATACCGATGTAATCCACTTGTTCATAATAATGTGTCGGGCAGATCCCATCCGCGGAGGTTTGGAGATCCTGATGTCATTAGCGGTAGCCGCTACGAGCGGTCCCACCAGAATCAACAAGCTGGTTGCTCAACAGGCCCCGGGCAGAGGGAACGACTGGACATCGCGGGTCATAAAATGATAAGTCATTAGCTCAGAGGACGGGCAGATCCAAACAAAGATATTGTGAGCGGTCGTCATGGAAATAGAAAGACGGGCCTGGGTTAATGGACCTAAGAAGACATGGATTATCCAACAGAGCAGCAAAGGGAGCTGTTAGTCATCTACGTATCTGTGAGCGGCTAGATAAGACCGTATGTCCATCATAGTGGCGTTATTGACAGAAGCCGCCGCCAGTCGGAAAAAGTTCTGTATATATATATATATATATATATATCTGGCGATTCGAACGCCTCAGAATTCATCGTTTCTGTGTTTGATTACCTGCCGCGAGCAATCCAGGTGATCTGTGCTCGTCTCTTACGGTCTGGGGTGTCATTACCTTGATTGAATGTTTTCATGCATCGACGGAAAGATAGACTTTCATCCAATCTCTTCATCTTTTTCCTGCTACGTCTCTCGTGTTTTCTTGCTTCCCTTAGAACCAGAAGGCAAAAGAGAATCATAAAAATTATTATAATAATAATAATAACGATGAAAAATGTTTAAAAAAAAAAAGATCAAATGTATGTTGTGAAAAAATGTATAGATCATATATTTTACTAAACATTTTCTCAATGTCATATTTTTAAATGCTTACACATGGAAAAGTTATGGTTTTCTATCAAAGGTTTAATATCATTACTCAATTGACCTTCGTACAATAAAAGAATGACAGGATTAAGAATCAAATTTTGTAAATAACGACATAAAAAAACATTATTTTTGACATAAATAATGCACATAATGTGCATTTAAGACGTTTACATTTTATATTTGACTGATGACGTCTGTACAATATGACACTGTTTCATGAAGCTTCATGAAACAGTGTCATTATGTTCAGAGTCCACTAGATGGTAGTGATGTGTTGATGAAGCTTCATGAAACAGTGTCATTATCTTCAGAGTCCACTAGATGGTAGTGATTTGTCGATGAAGCTTCATGAAACAGCTTCATTATCTTCAGAGAACCACTAGATGGTAGTGATGTGTTGATGAAGCTTCATGAAACAGTGTCATTATGTTCAGAGTCCACTAGATGGTAGTGATGTGTTGATGAAGCTTCATGAAACAGTGTCATTATCTTCAGAGTCCACTAGATGGTAGTGATGTGTTTATGAAGCTTCATGAAACAGTGTCATTATCTTCAGAGTCCACTAGATGGTAGTGATTTGTCGATGAAGCTTCATGAAACAGTTTCATTATCTTCAGAGTCCACTAGATGGTAGTGATGTGTCGATGAAGCTTCATGAAACAGTGTCATTATCTTCAGAGTCCAGTAGATGGTAGTGATGTGTTGATGAAGCTTCATGAAACAGTGTCATTATGTTCAGAGTCCACTAGATGGTAGTGATGTGTAGATGAAGCTTCATGAAACAGTGTCATTATCTTCAGAGTCCAGTAGATGGTAGTGATGTGTTGATGAAGCTTCATGAAACAGTGTCATTATGTTCAGAGTCCACTAGATGGTAGTGATGTGTCGATGAAGCTTCATGAAAAAGTGTCATTATGTTCAGAGTCCAGTAGATGGTAGTGATGTGTAGTTGAAGCTTCATGAAACAGTTTTATTATCTTCAGAGTCCACTAGATGGTAGTGATGTGTCGATGAAGCTTCATGAAACAGTGTCATTATGTTCACTAGATGGCATCTCTACATTATTTTCCTTTATTTTGAATAACTGTTCTAATGAAACGTCATTTTTAAACTGATGGCGCCACCTAATGACCTCTGTTGACCCCTTTAATGTCGTTATTCTGCTGTACTTTTGATTCTGTTGAATAAAAAAAATCGAAAAAGAAAATGTTCATGAAGCCAAAGTCAAGTGATCTTTACCAATCTCCATCAGGGCCAATCAAAAGGTCCTTCTGTATTTTGTGACCTTCCTTCTATAGGTTTATCACCGGCCTTCTGTCTCTGACCTTTAAAGCTAATGACTTAACATTTGAGAAACGGCCTTTCATCTAATCATTTTCTTCAAAACCGTAGCGCTTTCGGTCAAGAGAAGCGAAGCTTTAAGAAAACAGGCTTCCAGATGATTCCAAGTCCAACGTTATTTCACCATCTTTTGATGAGTCCAACCCAGAAAATACAGGGTTAAGTGCAAAAAGGCAGAAAAGTTTGATCTGAAAATATGAGAAAATGAATAAATCCGTCTGTGTGAAGGATTGAGTTAGAACATGACAGTTTTGAAAGACAGCAGGACGAAAGGCAGACGTCTATGTTTGCTCTTGGTTATTTGCTGCAACAAACACTTTTCATAACCGAGGAGATTTGTCTGTCTGCGATGCTTCCGTTTCATCTGAACGTAATACAAAGCAGGGGGAGGTTGGAACGCGTCGTGAGAACGAGCTGACAAAGGAATCAGGGACCTACACATCTGTGAGCAATAGAATCTCTCAAGATGTCAGAGTAACTCTGACACTTCCGTCCTCGCTCGTCGATAAAAAACCGCCAGGGACGAAGAGGATGCAGCGTCTCTAACACTCGCTCGGACTTATCCTAATGTTAAGGTGGAAAGAACAAAGATTTTCTACAAATTTTTGACTTCATTAGAGAGTTAAGATGTGCAAGAGTAATGTCATATTTGTAAACTGATTTTTTTTTCATCGTAATTACACGATTTAGTGGTTCACTCTGATTTCTCCCCAGAAAATTGTAGATATTGAATGGATGGATGGATGGACGGAGGGAGGGAGGGATGGATGGATGGATGGATGGATGGATGGATGGATGGATGGATGGATGGATGGATGGATGGATGGATGGATGGATGGATGGATGGATGGATGGACGGACGGACGGACGGACGGATGGACGTATAGACGGAGAACTGAAGGAAAACCGAATCAACAAAAATTGGTCCATTAGATTTGTTACCTGGCCGAGTACAAAGAATAATAAAATCAGTATAGTTTATTTACTATTGATTATTTCTGTTAAGGTTTTTATAAAACAGATTCTCTCTGAAGTAAACTTTGTCTCGTTTCAATCAAGTTTAGTTCAAAAATTAACCTGTAAACTAGTAAAAAATAACCTTTTCTGATTATTTTTCAACTGTTTTTATCTAAAGGTGAATATAGTGCTGACAGTAAACTAGTCTGTGCTGCTAATACTGTTGTTGACTCGTATTTCAGAGTCACGTAAGTGCTTGTATATGTACTGTGTATGTACCTCTACGTCTTGCTCAAGGGCAGAGTGAAAAAAAACAACAACTTTATTTTAAAAAGAGATACGAGGTAAACACAGACACCATCAATATCTACAGCACATTGTATGAATCAATTTTATTCATCAAACACCTTCAAAGCAGCGACACATTCAAACAATGAGTGAAACAGACGACAAGACACAACGCAGTGACCAATGTCCTGTCTTGGGTTTCTTGTCTTGTGAATTTCCATTTTTATGGTCATGTGTCTGGTGTCTCCTTCATCCCTGGTTGTTTCCACCTGTGTCTCCGTCAAGTAATAGTCTTTTCCCGTCCTCGTCTGAGTATTTTGTTCACCTTGTTAATTGTTTTCGACTAATACTTCCAGCCTTGTTCAGAGTTTTTTTTTCTCTATAGAATTTCCTCTCACGAAGATTGACTTTGAGTCAAAGGTTTTGTCCCGAGTTGTTTTTCCTCCTGTTGGAGCGTTTTCACTAGTGATGTGTCGATGAAGCTTCATGAAACAGTGTCATGTTGTTCAGAGGTCAGTAGGTGGCACCATCAGTTTTAAAATGATGTTTCATTAGAACACTTGTTCAAAAATAATCGTGCAGAAAATGCCATCTAGTAGACTCTGAAGATAATGACACTGTTTCATGAAGCTTCATTAACACATCACTACCATCTAGTGGACTCTGAACATAATGACACTGTTTCATGAAGCTACATCAACACATCACTACCATCTACTGGACTCTGAAGATAATGACACTGTTTCATGAAGCTTCATCAACACATCACTACCATCTAGTGGACTCTGAAGATAATGACACTGTTTCATGAAGCTTCATCAACACATCACTACCATCTAGTGGACTCTGAAGATAATGACACTGTTTCATGAAGCTTCATCAACACATCACTACCATCTAGTGGACTCTGAAGATAATGACACTGTTTCATGAAGGTTTATCAACCATCACTACCATCTATCGGACTCTGAAGATAATGACACTGTTTCATGAAGCTTCATCAACACATCACTACCATCTAGTGGACTCTTAAGATAATGACACTGTTTCATGAAGCTTCATCAACACATCACTACCATCTAGTGGACTCTGAAGATAATGACACTGTTTCATGAAGCTTTATCAACACATCACCAATAATAAATAATTTAATTGGAATTAAACATAGATTTAAAATATTTTCAAAAACTTTGTAATCTCGAAATCTTGGATAATCTTTCTTTGGAACAGGAAAAAAAAATTCTGGATAAAAATACGAAATTTTATATATACAGTAGTTAATATTGAAGTTTAAAAGTATTTTTTTTAATATATTTTTCCTGAAAATATATACTTTATCGTGCAGATCTGTAGAGAAAATCATATTGAAAATAAACTGCCAGAGAATTGAATACATTCGGCGGTGGCGGTTCTTTTTAAAAAGTAAAAGAAAAAAATTATAAGCAAAACGACATGGTTTCAAGTTTTTAAAGATGAGAAAAAAACATTATAATTTGGAAAATAAATCATAACAATTGAATTAATCATAGACTAATTGTGTAGAAAAAGTGACTTGAAAAGCCCAAATTAGAGACGTATAGAGTGGATTTAAAAAAACTTAAAATGCATTTTAAAACAATTTCTTGAGAATACGTCTTGTTCTTGGAACCAATCGTTAGAGAAATTTGATGGAGTTTTTTTAAAGTTAAAAATAGAAAAATAATTGACAAAAAACATAAATCACGTGGTTTCAAGGCTTTAAAGGGCAGAAAAAAACATGATAATTCGGAAAATAAACCATTACATTTACATTTGAATGGATCATAGATTAGAAATTATTTTCGTGAAAAAATATTGTGTAGCAAAAGTGGTTTGAAAAGCCAAAATTAGAGAACTATATAGTTGATTAAAAAACTAAGAAAGCATTTTAAAACATTTTCCCCAAATTACGTTTTTTTTCTTGGAACCAATCGTTAGAGGAATTTGATGGAGGAAGTATTTTTAAAGTTAAAATAGAAAATAAATGACAAAAAAAACATAAATCGGTGATCACATGGTTTCAAGTTTTTAAAGAGCGGAAAAAACATGATAATTTGGAAAATAATTCATTATATTTGAATTCATAGATTGGAAAATATTTTCGTGTCACAATATTGGGTAGAAAAAGTGATTTGAAAAGCCGAAATTAGAGAACTATATAGTCGATTAAAAAAACTAAAAATGCATTTTAAAACATTTTCCTAAGAAAACGTTTAGTTCAATGTGATTTATATTTATGATAAACTAATCGAGGGTCGAAGGGAGACGCACGCGCTGCAGGTTCCTCTGGAATCTCTCCTTAAAAGACGATCCAGATGTGACTCCACGCAAACATCTGTCTGTGGGCATCAGCGAGGAGGAGGCGTGAAGGTCTGTGACGCGCGTGGAGAGGGTCCGGCCCCTGTTTAAAAGTGCGGTGGACAAGTCCACGAACGCGGAGCATCAGGTGCGCCTCAGGACGCGCGCCCGAGCCTCAGACACACGCGCCTGGATGAAGTGGATGAAGTGATTCCTGGAGAGATTTGATCTGGAAAAAGACTAGAATGGTCGCTTGAATCCACCGTGAATCTAAAGTGACGGTTCGGATCCAGCATGAACGAGTGCGACTGGTCCGCGGACGACCCGCGGAATCTGACCCGGGAGGAGGACCAGAAACTTTTGTTCGGCATCGGCGTGGACAACTTCATCACGCTGCTGGTGTTCGGGCTCATCTTCACCCTGGGTGTGCTCGGGAACTCCCTGGTCATCACCGTGCTCGCCCGCAGTAAACCCGGGAAGCCTCGCAGCACCACCAACATCTTCATCCTCAACCTCAGCATCGCCGACATCTTCTACCTGCTCTTCTGCATCCCCTTCCAGTCCACCATCTACATGATGTCCTCCTGGGTGCTGGGCGTATTCATCTGCAAGTTCATCCACTACTTCTTCACCGTGTCCATGCTGGTCAGCATCTTCACCCTGTCGGCCATGTCCGTGGACCGCTACGTCGCCATCGTGCACTCCAGAAAGTCCTCGTCCATCCGCGTGGCCAAGAACGCGCTGCTCGGCGTGCTGGTGATCTGGGTTCTGTCCCTGACCATGGCCGCCCCGGTCATGTACCACCAGAACATCTTCCACAGGGACAACGACACCTTCTGCTGGGAGGAGTGGCCCGACCACAACCAGAAGAAGCTCTACGTGGTCTGCACCTTCGTGTTTGGATACGTGCTGCCGCTGCTGCTCATCTCCTTCTGTTACGCGAAGGTGAAGGTCATTCAAAACTGATCTTTAAACAAGGGATAACCAAAAAAATCTGCTCTGGTTTTAGGTTTTAAACCACCTGCACAAAAAGCTAAGGAATATGTCCAAAAAGTCAGAGGCATCCAAGAAAAAGGTGAGATTGTTTTTGTTCAGTTTTTACAATAGAATCAATAAGATCAATAAGATCAATAAGATCAATAAGAAAATAAGATCGATAAGATAAGCATCCTTTAATTAAACACATACTGATCAATTTGATCATCTGCAGGTATTGAAAGGGTAGATTTGACTAGAATACTCCGATTGAAAATGGATGAATCAATGCAAAGAAGCCAGTTTGGCATTTAAAATAGAGTTTAATTTGAACATATCAATAGAAATATGTTACAGTCTTGAATCCAGTCGAGTTTTTATAAGGTAAGGTAAGGTAAAACTTTATTGATCCCTCAGGAGGTCTCCTTTTTATGTTACCTTTCGTAAGATATAAATGACTTTGGATGCAATTTGTCCCAATTTTGTCAACTGACAAGTATTTAATTTATTTTAAAATAAAATGACTTTAAAAAGCAGCTAAGGTGTGTATATGTGTGTTGTTGTGATCTGTGACTTTATTGTATCATCGGTGTGTGTTTTTGTACAAAACTCTCTTTTCATTTAAATATTGACATTAGAAATTATGTTAAGCTCCGCCCACTGAAAACACTGTTTTTCTGGAGATGAAATCTGGTTCACCATAACCACACCCACTCTGCTGTGATTAGTCAAGCATTGAGGTTTGTCACCGTGCGTCACCAATGGTCTCCACCTCAAAGGGACTTGTTGTATAAACAAAGCGGGCGTCATTACAGCTGTCTGGAGGAGGAGTGAAGCCATTATTATGTCATAATGGACTCTCGTAACCTCTCGTTCGCCCAGATTTCAGAGCAACTTTATAAAGTAATAAGTGTAAAACATGGTCATGATGAGGAACTTACTGCATCTTGGAGAGAATAACATTTACTACATGACACCTGAGTTTAAGTTTCATGTTAGTTGCCTTTTAAAACGTGGTCAGGGGGCCATTTGCAGCCTGTGAGATGTCATTTTTCGGTCTTCCATTTGATGTTTTTATGAGGTCATGCTCAGCAAGGAATTCCATCTATAATGTCAGATCGAATAAATAGCATCAAGTAAAATGTAACCATTATTATTGCTTTGATTATATAGTTAAAATGGATCAGGTATAAAAAAAAACACATCAAATTACAGAATGATTACCCAAATTTACAGTCAAAACACAGCATCTACGAGACATTAAACAACAAAATATGAATCAAACCACATAGACTGGAAAAAGAAAACATTGAAATATGTGCTAAATGTGTTCAAAGGGCGTAATTTGTCCAAGCTTGTGACATATATGCCCTAACAACAGGTTGTATAACACACAAGAGGGAAGTGGGGGCTCTTCGCTTTAACCAATCAGATCTTATGGCCGTCACAAAAAATTGAAGTTGCAAACCTGTTCACGGTGAAGCGGACAAAAGCATGATCAGGTCTATTTCCTTTCAACGCAGGATGATGTCCACGTCGGTCACTGAAATGTTAAAATCAATGCGGAACAATAGCAATCTCCAGCCGCCCGAGACTGATCCCATAATGACTTCACGACTGCGAGAGCAGCACCAATCGCAGCCATTTCAAGGAGCGGATGATTTCAGCGCCTGCCATTCATCCGCCGCCAGAATCACTCGTGAATAGGACCCTGAAGGCATCAGTTAACCTGGAACTTTTCTAAAGACGAGGCTCTAAGTAATCGTTCAGGAATGAAGTTCCTAAATTAAATGACACAAAGAGGTCAGGTTGATGGTTTAGTGACACCACAGACTAATAAATGTTCACACCTGTAGCCATAAAGTCTGCGATAACCAACTACACCATAAATTTAAGTATATGAGAAATGGATCTTTTGGTGACAGATTTAAAGCAATATTTCACCCCAAATCTGTTTCTTTTTAGAGTTATAGACAAAAACGTTTGTTCATTTTAATGTAGCGACAGGAGCTCAGTTGTCTTCGCCTTCATCTTCGTCTAAAAAGACACTTAAAAAGATCCAAATACTTCAATACTGCTCGACTGTAACGTCCATCTTGAAATTGAAGCCTTGACATTATGAAGTGTTCTTAAGACAATTAAACAAGTCTGTATTTAAGCTTGTTTGTAGCAGAAGCTAAAAGGCTAACACGCTACACAGACAGGAAACACTCGGGGTAAACATCGCACAAAGTCTACTGCTGACACTGGATGTTTGCGTATTTATGTTCGTGTTAGCCTTTCATGTATTGGAACATGAAATACTGCTCGTCTGTAACGTCCATCTTGAATTGAAGCTTCGACTTGAGGAAAATTAATAAAAAAAAACCTTAAACTTGTTTGTTTTAAGCTTATTTTATAGCGGATGCTGCGAGGCTAGCTGCTAGGCCAGCATCCTACACAGACAGGAAGTACTCCAGGTAAATATTGCAGGAGCTTCCAGTCTACTGTCTATACAAAGGCGACCACGCTATTTACCCTGGGATTAAAATGGACATACACTTGCAACGTAAGAAGACGGGTTAGATTTATGGAGTGTGTGAGATGGTCTCATGGTTGGTATAATCTCTAATGTAACTGGAGAAGAACTCCGCAAGCGCAGACCTCCACAAAGCAGGTCGTTCTCACTGGAATCAGTCGGATTGAGATGACTTCGATGGGATCAAAGGTGACGCAGTCACTAGGAAAGTGAACAGGAATGAAGGTTGAGTCGTGACCACAGGATCCAGATGGTAGTCTGGATGCCACCAACATGAAATCATCTGTTCCTCCTGTCGTTATATAAAAAATAATAAAACATGCATGAACATTCATTCGTAACAATCTCAATTGACTTCGTAGGAGACTGACGGTAACCCTGGTTACGAAAGGTATTCAGTAATTCATGATGTATTGTGTCATCATCTCCTGATTCAATGCTGCCCTCACGTCAAGGGCACAATTAAAAAAGTATTAAGTGTTTTTACAAAAAGATTACTGATATAATGTAGTGCGAGTTAGAGAGGAATATCGTTCCAAAGCTTAGGAGCAACAGTCTGGAAGGATTTCTCTCCTCTGGTTCAGAAGCGTGTTCTGGAACCATTAGTAGATTCTGATCCACAGACCTACTGACTCCTTCAAGAAACATCTTAAGACATTTTTATTTGTGCAGGCTTTTCCTTGATTTTCTGGAACTCCTGTGTTTGTCTCAGTTTTATCTTGACCTTTAAAGTATATATTTTATTGGGTATTGTTTTGATTGTTTAAGCGCTTTGTGACCCTGGTCTGGAAAAGCGCTATATAAATACAAATTACTTACTTACATACTTACAACGTTAAAAAAGGACCACAAGTTATTCTATTCCTTAATATTTGATCAGTTTGCAAAATCCAGGTGAAGCGATAGATTTAGCATGTTTAATTTTTCAAGGTAAAATGTGGTAGAAGGTCAAAGTAGTTAATGTAATAGATATGTAAAAAATATATATATCTCACTGGTGTATTCTTTGAGTTACTGATAACCATCAATGCTGAACAACCATTTGAAAGCGACCAATCGTCTTAAAAGTTCCATTTCTGTAGAGATTTCTCTTGTCTTTTTCAGTACAAGGTGGAAAGATAATATATTTTATTACAAAGAGCCCAAGGTTCATAATATAAAATGTAATAAATAAAAATAATATATTTTAAAGCATGAATATTTATTTATATAATTATTTCTCCTAATAATTTCTTATACAATTGATTTATACAATCTGTCCCTGGTTAATGATGATCTTCACTTACCGAAGCAGAAATGTATAGCTTTCGACACTAGGGGGAGCCAGAAATTCTATTTCTCAAGTCTACAGATTGGGCCTTTAATAATAAAGTAATAGTAAGTAAGTAAGTCAGTAATTTTTTATTTATATAGCGCTTTTCCAGACCAGGGTCACAAGGCCTTAAACAATCAAAACAATATTCAATAAAGTATATACTTTAAAGGTCAATAGAAATCCTTCAGCACTTTGCACGTGTCAGCCTATTAGTAAAAAGTCAGGTACATAAAAAAAGATAAACTTTAGTAAAAATCTAAGTTGGGATCAGACGAAGAATACAAACAAATGTCGGGTGTCACTCAACACAAATACCAAGATAACTCCTGACATGATGATGCGGCCAAAGACAAACGTTTGAACCGGTTTTACATTTACTATAGAGGGCACTGTGGAAAACACACTCTTTTTCATAATTGTTTCTTCTGAGGAGGTCAGGAAATGGAGTAGGACCTCAAAACGTTCAAATCTAATTTGAGACAGAAATAGACAAATTTGATCAATCTGCTGCTGCAGTCGTATAACAAATAAAGTACAATTAAACAATAATGGTGAAATTTATTTTTTTTTACTTTTGCACTCCCCAGCTGAGGGATCAATTCCTCTTCAAATGAAAATGTGTTCTTTCTAGATTGTTGGTGGTGTCGAGCAGATGAGTATCTTGAATTAGGATTATTACGAAGGTTTTGTTATTCACTTGTCTGGCTTCTCGCCGTCGCTGCTCACGTCCATTCAAGATCAGTCAAAAAACTAAAAAAAATGCCACAAACAGGAAGGTTGCCGGTTCTCTTCCAGGCCAAGCCAAGTTCTCCCCGTGTTGTGTGGGTTTACTCCCGGCACTCCGGTTTCCTCCCACAGTCAAAAAACATACAGAGGTTGATTGAGAACTTGGGGAAATTGTCTGTAGGTTTGAGTGTGTGTGTGAATGGTTGTGTGTCTTTGTGTGTTCTCCGACAGACTGGCGTCCTGTCAAGGGTGTCCCCTGCCTCTCGCCCCTAGAATCTGGGATAGACTCCAGCCCCCACCACCACACCTATAAGGGATACAGCAGTAAAGAAAATAAAGAAGAATTTGCTTGTCATGGTCCCATGTTAATTCGTTTTTAGGTACAATTTCTAAACACAACTAACCTTTAAGCCTGGTGGTGCAGTGCTGAAGATGCTTTGATGAAAAAGAGGGGTTCGATTTCTGTGCTGTGTCTCAGATTGCGCACTTCTCTGAGAGTACTGCTTTACAGTACACTGTAAGAGAGTGCATTGACTTGTGCAGTGTGCACATTTACAACAGGGTAGTACTGTCTCAAATCAAACTCTAACAGGAAATGACTCGACAAATTCTTCTTCTACTATTTTTTAACACTGATTGAAACCAGTCGTTGAAACACTATCACCGACACTTGACAACACTTTTCAACAATTGAAAAAAGTTATAAAGTTGAGTTTCATTGTGTTATTGTTATTGTTGTTTTGTGGTAAAATTAGTGTTTTCTCGAGACATTTAAATCAGTATCGGCTCCGAAGACGCGTCGTCAGTGACGTAGCTTCAGTTTAGCTTCATCTACGTCACTAAGATGGAGGTGGTTGAGGGTGGAAAGTGTCCATCGATCTGTACTCAGTTTTCTTGCTGTTCGAGTGTACATAGTGCACTATATTTTCGCACTGATCAGTGTGAACGTACTCAAAATATTCAGGGTAAGTGCAGAATTGAAGGATTTGAGACACACTGCTGCTCAGAAAGTTTTTTTGCAACGGGTTTCTTCCTTGTAGTGTTTCACAGTATTGTGTCATTTCCTGGCAGTTGGGTCTGGATCGGTGATTTGGGAAAATGACAGTCGGGTCATTGAGAGCAGAGGCGGAAAGTGCAGTAATCTTAAATAGTGCAGTGACTCTCGGAACCGAACAAACAACAAGGTTTTCAGAAATAATGTGGTTGAGAGAAGGGAACGTTTTCTCCAATTTAAAATAAAATCACGGTTTGTCCTCTTTGTCATGTTGAATTAAATTGACAAAAACAATTTATAGCTTTTCAGAATTAATTTTGTTAGACAAAAATATTATGTATTCTTACGTCTGATTGACTCTTGATCAGAATATAATTTCTTGTTTGTTATTCGTTGGTAAATCATTGAACCAAACATTAGAATTAATCCAGACACAAAATGAAAGACAGACAAACAGGATTTAGAATCTTAAAAGTTTAACCTCTGCTTGCACTGTTTCTACATGTGAAAGATGAAGTCATTGGCAGCTGGACAGTCGACGCTTCTCCCACCGATGTTGTGAAACACACTTTGGTATTCTTGGCAGCAGCTGACATGATCATGCTCATCGACTGAGATGACTTGAATGTATCTCTGCGACAAACCTTTGCAAAAATCCCCCACGGACACAACACTATCTTGATGAAACCAATGGTCTGTTGTTTTTACTAAAGTAACGTGTCAAATCACTCTGGAGAAACTTCTTGTATTTTTGCTCATGAATAACGTGGTTTAAACAGTTGCTTCATAGTGAAGACAAGTATGGTTTTTGTAAGGAGTGTGTTTTGTTTTAAGAATGTGTTGATACGTATCAAGATACAAGGATACGATATATAGTGATAGTGTAGTAACAAGTATATATGTGTAGTATTGTCGAGTACTTGACTCTGGTGTTGTGATAGTGTAGTAACAAGGATATATGTGTAGTATTGTCTGGTACTTGACTCTGGTTTTGTGATAGTGTAGTAACAATTATATATGTGTAGTATTGTTGACTACTTGATTCTGGTGTTGTGATAGTGTAGTAACAAGTATATATGTGTAATATTGTTGAGTACTTGATTCTGGTGTTGTGATAGTGTAGTAACAAGTACATATGTGTAGTATTGTCCAGTTCTTGACTCTGGTGTTGTAGAATTTACAGACCACCATGACTCTTGACGTTGAAACTGCTTTCATTTGTTTTCAAACCAAAATATGTCCAAACGTCAGCTTTTAAAAGCCGCTGGACTCACTGTATCCTCTCGTCCTCAGTAATCACGGGGATCTCATTCTTCCTTCAGCGGCTGAGGACGTAATGATTGCTGCCAACTAGAGGCCAAAATTTCAATTGCAATACAAAGAAATTGAAAGTATTTTATTCTTAACACACTTTATTGAAATATAAACAATAAAAGAACTACGATAAAATGTAACGTGTATATTTTAATCGATACAGTGTTGTTGAATATCAATACAGTATTGTAAATACATCTCAATATTTAAGTTAATCATCAGTATTTTCTGACAAACCTACTTCTAATATTAGACTTCCATATGGTTTAGTGTAAATTTGACTAATTTAATCTAAAAAAGTAATATAACGACTCAACGAGGTAGTTTTACTGAATATTTGTGCCACAGGCAGCTGCGAGTGGCTCGAGTGTGTTGCAGTCTGCAGTACATCACACAGGAAGATACTTGGATGTAACTAAAGACTCTCCTTCATCACCATGTTCACCCTCTGAAGGTGTCACTCACTCTCTAGTTTGGATTGAAGTGGCTTTCATGCTACAACAACATTCATCACTTTGGTAAAAGTATTGCAAGAAATTGTTATTTTAATTTAAATTTATTATTTTACCAAGCACAGACTCACGTGAGGGTTATTTTCATGCTGCGAACATATACTCTGGCGTATGTTGAACACTTGAGTGATGAGCGAAGACATGTTTTCACGAGCACTCAGGTGAGAAGGGGTTTATTACGTGTCTGATGATATTCCTTTGACAGATACTTGAGATATGACTCTGGAAGTTCTCTCACGAATGCTCGACCAGTCGGTGACGTCCTTCTGAAATCTTGTCTTCTCATTGTCCTCTTCACACGAAGGATCGCTGATGATTGTCGTCGTAGTCTCGGCTCATGATCGTACAACATCAAAGTCACCTTTAGGGATTCTTCAGTCACGTTTCCTTTACACTTAAATGAACAAAGAGACAAATGTATCGGTTGTTTTTGAAGTTGATTTGAAACAAGGCAGCTGGTTCACTTTCTAGGTAGTTGATGGACTCGGGAGTTAATGCTTCAAATTCCAGTGAAGTAACTTCTACCAAGTATCACGATACAGTATCTCATTGTATAAACAAAGTGGGGCGTGATTACCGCTGGCTTGAGGAGGAGTCCAGATTTCAGAGCAACTTTATAAAGTAATAAGTGTAAAACATGATCATGATGAGGAACTTACTGCATCTTTGAGAGAAAGATCTTCAACATTTAAAACTTGGAATTTGACATTAGTTGAACTTTAAGTTTCTCCTGAAAAGGTTCTACATCGAGGTGTGACATCATAACTCAGAAGTTCAGCTGAGTCGAGCCCTTGAGCAGAGCGTGGCGAGGACACTTTAAATAAGGCGAAACAAAGACAAGTACGAGACTATTGGCTTTTACGTTTTTAGAATCCTGTCACGTTTTTTTTTAGCCTGTCGGCCAAAGAAATGTGTCTGTCAGAGCAAGATAGACTTTGATGTGAAGTCTTGATTTAAAGTCAAAATCGATGCTAAGTCTGGAGTCTTTTTATATTTCTTTAAAACAGCCTGAAGCTGAAAAATAAAATGAAGTTTAAAAAACAAAGATACGCTCAATAAATCTGTATCACTTGTTTGTGTAACTCATCAGACGCTGAAATATATTGGATATTAACTTCCTGTGGTGCTGTTTATACAAGCTCTAACCGATGGCTTGCGAGGGGAAAACATGGGAATATATTAAAGTGTGATAGAGGCTATCCAAACAAGGCTTTTTTTATTGCGTACCGCCCAAACTGTGGGAAACTTCCCCGAGCAGTTCATTAGCATCTGGCGCTCATAAGGCAAAAGTTTTTTTTTTCCAGTGATATTTCATGGATTCCACACAAATGTCAGCTCGGAGGCTCATGTATGTTGATGAAACTACAAAGAATCCAAAGTATTATAAACTGTCAACTAGAGAATATTTTCTAGTAGGTTTTTGTTTTTGTCATCTTGTTGTCGACAAAACAGTGAAATGAACTTCGGAAGAAAATAAATGCAAGTAAAAAATAAATAATGTTTTCATTAATGAGTTTAATAGATAGATAGATAGATAGACAGATATATATATATATATATATATATATATATATAGAGAGAGAGAGATAGATAGATAGATAGATAGATGACTGAAGAAAAGCAGCAAGAATGAAATGCAAAGTTAAACAGGAAGAGCTAGTGTTTGGACTGGTTTGAAAACAGTGGCTCTGATACAGAGACACGAGTCAGAGTTGAAGATGTTCAGGTGGACGAGTGTTAGAGACGGAGTGAGCGGATTAAAGAAGATGTAGAAGACAAACCATGGAGCTCACAGATGCAGGATAAGAGGACCCGAAGAAGTCAAAACTAATGAATTTTTAATAAACCAGTACAAACCTGGATCTGCTCCTCATCACGATTATTTAAAAAAAAAAAGACCTTGAAAGAGCAACAACAGGTCAATTCAGTCCGGCTGTCCTACTTATCTTTTCATGCTTTGTGAGACGAGAAGCCATCGTTAACGCTGATGCTAAATGCTTGTTATTTAGCCTGGAAGAGACGAGCCCATTATGTTGTGCAGATTAACATTTCCATTCAGCAAATATACTCCGAGTCGCTGCTTTTCTTCCGCCAGCGCGATAATTATGCTTGTGTGTTTGTGCCGAGTGTTCCCCACAGAGGTCGCTCCAGGAAGTACAAGTGACTCTGCGTGCACATGAATATCGAGGCGTGTTTGTGTTTGTTGTTTATTACGCTGACGCCTGCGGTTGTTTCTGCAACGACACGAAGGTCGCTTTCATTTTCTCTTGCAATAATGAAGGAAGCTTTAAATATGTGAAGCTATATTTGAATAATGTGTAAACGCCAGAAACAAAAAAAATCCACAAAACATTAATGATTCGCTGATGGAAAGTAATTTAAAGCGTATTTGACATGTTATTCTGAACTTTGTCTTATAGTGGTGAACGGAATATACTGAATTTTAAACGTTATATACATGAATAAATAGATTCTCAGTGGAAAAATTAACACTATGTGATGATTGTTTTTTTCAAGTGGTGAGCAGCTTTGAAAGCTGCTGTAGTCGACTGTATCCTCTCGTCCTCAGTCATCGCCAGGATTTCATTCTTACTCTAGCTGTGGAGGATGTAATGACTGCTGCCATCTAGAGGCCGGAGGTTTTATTGCAACACAAGAATTAACAAACTTAATTTATATTTGCTTGTTAACTGTAAATAAAAAAGCTAATTATTATTATTTTAAATAAAATAAAAGAACAATGATAAAAATATATATAGAATTTGAAAGCCACAAAAGATAAAAAAAAAGTGCTGTTAATCGAGATATTTAAGTGTATCAACATTTCCCAGACATATCGTTAACTACAAATCTGACGTTAATCGATACACAATTGCACTATAGTGAGTCAGACACCACTTGAATAGGTTTTTATGGTGTGATTTTTTTTTATTTTTTTAAAGAAGCTAATGTTTGACCACAATTGAGAAGTTTATCACGGATAGAAAACTAGAAAAAATACTTTTAAGAATTATCATCAACATTTAGCTACAGAGCCCCTGAAAAAAGAAAAAGGAAAAAAAGTCCTTTAATTATTAGGAACATGTGATTATTTTACTTTTTTTTCAAACTTAGTTACTTCACTTTGTGTTGTTTTACACATGAACTTACTAATAGCTTGTGAGCTGGGGTGTAAGTGTGGATCAGATCACTGATGGAAGGTCTGACCATGAATAGATCTGAGAGTAAGAACCACAATTTTAAAATGATCCTGAAAGAAACTGGCAGCCAGTGAAGAGATTTAAGGATCGGAGAAATGTAAGTTCTTCTACTAGAGCGGCTCAGAATTCTCGCTGCACGTTTTATTAAACATGATAAATATAAGTGATAGTATACAAAGAATTATTACTACAACAACAAGAAAATGATCAGATTCATGAAGAATATATTGATTCACAAACATGTATTTTCTGTCTGGATGGCGAGTAAAAGCATGAGCCGCAGAGAAGGAAACACTTCAGGTTTCAAGCCTTTGCAGAATCAAAACCTAATGACATCGAGAGCCTCTATATCCTTCTAACCTCCTCTGTGTTTCCTCTGATGGTGGTTCTCAGACGGCTCAGACGGTGCTTGTGGTGGTGGTGGTCTTCTGCCTCTCCTGGCTGCCTCATCACATCGTCCACCTGTGGGTGGAGTTCGGGACCTTCCCGCTCAACCAGGCCTCCTTCGTCCTGCGGATCGCCGCCCACTGCCTGGCGTACAGCAACTCCTCGGTCAACCCGGTCATCTACGCGTTCCTCTCCGAGAACTTCCGCAAGGCGTACAAGCAGGTGTTCAAGTGTCAGATGGGAACCGGCGACTCTCCGCTCAAGGACATCAAGGAGATCCGCAGCAAGGCGGAGACGCCGCCGTCCACGAACTGCACCAACGTTTGACGGACAGGGGGGCGCCGGTAAACCCTGAACAAGATCAGAAACTGTGTTTTTTTAACCTCAGAATGTGTGGAGTTGTTTATCCTTCTGTTGCTCTCACAATATCGTTCCACAAAAGCGCTGTTGAAATGTGAGGTGAAGCCTCTAGTGGTCGAATCTGCTCCTGCGTCGTGTGCTGATCAAGAAACTGATGAAGAATTCTATGAACATTTAAACATGAAAAAAATATATTTAATGTAAATGATTTGCTTCTGTATAACTTGCAATTTTAATTTAATATATTCTACAAATACTTTTTATTTGGAATAAAGAGGTGTAATATTTAGAGTTTTCCCTTATGACATTTTAGTTTTTCTTACTTTAGGCTTGTATAAATCAAAAAAAGACGTCATTGAATATATATATATAAATATTATATATATAAATAAAACGTGACAAATATATTATTGATGTATTATAGTGATTATAATGTATGAATCCACATCACTTCATTTTTCTATTGTCATTTGAAGAAATGAAAAATTTGGAAAGAAAAATAAGACGAACCATCGTTTCATATCAATGTAGGCATAGAAATAAAACTTTCTTTTATGTTCGTAAAGATTAATAATACACAAAAAAAATCTGGTTCAGGTGGTTTAATCATATTTAAAGGTTAACATATTTGGTATGTATTTAACTTACTATCACAGTTTGAAACCTTCAACAGCTTTTGTTTCAACTGGCCACTAGTGATGTGTTGAGGAAGCTTCATGAAACAGTGTCATTATGTTCAGAGTCCACTAGATGGTAGTGATGTGTTGATGAAGCTTAATGAAACAGTGTCATTATGTTCAGAGTCCACTAGATGGTAGTGATGTGTTGATGAAGCTTCATGAAACAGTGTCATTATGTTCAGAGTCCACTAGATGGTAGTGATGTGTTGATGAAGCTTCATGAAACAGTGTCTTTATGTTCAGAGTCCACTAGATGGTAGTAATGTGTTGATGAAGCTTCATGAAACAGTGTCATTATCTTCAGAGTCCACTAGATGGTAGTGATGTGTTGATGAAGCTTCATGAAACAGTGTCATTATCTTCAGAGTCCACTAGATGGTAGTAATGTGTTGATGAAGCTTCATTAAACAGTGTCATTATGTTCAGAGTCCACTAGATGGTAGTGATGTGTTGATGAAGCTTAATGAAACAGTGTCATTATGTTCAGAGTCCACTAGTTGGTAGTGATGTGTTGATGAAGCTTCATGAAACAGTGTCATTATGTTCAGAGTCCATTAGATGGTAGTGAAGTGTTGATGAAGCTTCATGAAACAGTGTCATTATGTTCAGAGTCCACTAGATGGTAGTGATGTGTTGATGAAGCTTAATGAAACAGTGTCATTATGTTCAGAGTCCACTAGATGGTAGTGATGTGTTGATGAAGCTTCATGAAACAGTGTCATTATGTTCATAGTCCACTAGATGGTAGTGATGTGTTGATGAAGCTTCATGAAACAGTGTCATTATGTTCAGAGTCCACTAGATGGTAGTGATGTGTTGATGAAGCTTCATGAAACAGTGTCATTATCTTCAGAGTCCACTAGATGGTAGTGATGTGTTGATGAAGCTTCATCGACACATTGCTAATGATCACATGAAATGTGACACAAACAGAAGATTGTGCGATTGCTCTTGAACCTATGAATATTTGTGTCATACAGATGCATTTATAACACATTGTGTGATTCAACGTTCCGGAGTACCAAGTTCTAAATAGTATGAACTGAGTTTAAAGTATTTATTTGAAGATTCTGTGAAACCAAGAAGTGAAAACATGTGAAGAAAACTATCAATGTTTAAGCTTGTTTTATTATATTCTGGCAAAGAACGATTCAGTGATTTCTATACAACATAAAAACACATGGATCATATATTTTCTTTCAGGGTTTCCACTTCCATCGAACCTAGAGCCGCTGTCTTCACCTTCATGTCTTCACCACATCCATGAACCTCATTGGTTGTTTCCATCTTTTACTTAAACCCTCGGACATTCTTCATCTCTCCTCACGTGTCCGAACTATGCATCGACACAAAAGCCGTCCATGTAATATCTGATCTTGTCCTTCTGTTCATCTCTGGAAGGTTCCTACTCATACATCCAAACTGTTGTTGCCTTTCCATACAAAAGCTAATAATGTCAACAGAATATTTGCCTTTGGAAACATATGCAACTGAAACGAATCTATGAAAGAAATGAAGGGAACATACTCATGTCTTCAGGTTTATAACACAAGGAATCAATTCGAACTTCACTTATGTTCTACTCGCCCTCATGTCGACTAATGTTGGGATTATCTTCAGAGTAATCTGCTCTTTTTAGAGTTATAGATACAAATGTTTCTTCATTTTAATGTAGCCACCTTAGCTTAGTTGTCTTCTTCTTCATCTTCATCTTCGTTCAAAAGACACTTAAAAACATCCAAATACCTCCATACTGCTCGACTGTAACGTCCCTCTTGAAATGAAGCTCAACATGAGAAGAATTGTTCAGAAAAAAACGTAAATAAGTATTTTACGACAGAGGTTTAAATAATTACCAGCGATATAAGCTGGAAGTACTCTGGGTAATATAGCGAGCTCTTCCAGTGTAGACAGTAGACTCTAGAATTATTAGTATATTTGGATGTTGTAAAGTGTCTTTTTGGACGAAGATGAGGACAACTGAGCTCCAGTCGCTATATTAAAATGAACAAACATTTTTGTCTATAACTCTAAAAAGAACAGATTACTCTGAAAATAATCATAAACATTAGTCGACATGAGGGTGAGTAGAACATGAGTGAAGTTTCGGTGAACTATAAGACTCTTGTAATATTAAAGACTTCAAAGTATCATATTAGGATAAAAATCTGTCTGTCTCTAGTCTGTTTTTAAAATAATTTTTAAAACAAGCCATTTATTCATTATTTTTTATCTTCAGTGTCCATTAGATGGTAGTGATGTGTTGATGAAGCTTCATGAAACAGTGTCATTATCTTCAGAGTCCACTAGATGGTAGTGATGTGTTGATGAAGCTTCATGAAACAGTGTCATTATCTTCAGAGTCCACTAGATGGTAGTGATGTGTTGATGAAGCTTCATGAAACAGTGTCATGTTGTTCAGAGGTCAGTAGGTGGTGTCATCAGTTTAAAAATTATGTTTCATTAGAACACACAAAACAATTAGGCCAACACTACCATCTAGTGGACTCTGAGGATAATGGCACTGTTTCATGAAGCTTCATCAACACATCAATACCATCAAGTGGACTCTAGAGATAATGACACTGTTTCATGAAGCTTCATCAACACATCACTACCATCTAGTGGACTCTGACGATAATGACACTGTTTCATGAAGCTTCATCAACACTTCACTACCATCTAGTGGACTCTGAAGATAATGACACTGTTTCATGAAGCTTCATCAACACATCACTAACATCTAGTAAACTCTGAAGATAATGACACTGTTTCATGAAGCTTCATCAACACATCACTACCATCTAGTGGACTCTGAAGATAATGACACTGTTTCATGAAGCTTCATCAAAGAGAATGTACTGGTCTCAGTGACGGTACTGAAATATTCGATGGATACTCAACCGAAATTTTGAATGTGAAATCACTGAACCATCATGTAAATAAATACAACTAAATATATGCAGCTACTGGTGTGTTTAACACTTTTTTTCAGTCCCTATAAAAAGACACTTTGATTGTGATGAAGTTTTTCTTGTGCATAATCAAAGTTTGTCTCAAACTCCATCCTTAAAAAAGTATAAAAATGATCTTTGTTACACAGTTTCATTGATAATATGTGATAAAAGTGAAAACATGTATATTTTCCTTGTGTGTATTACCTGTACATGTCTTTTGAAACTGTCGATTGTATGAATATTCAGTGATAAAACAATAATTAAACTGATGACAGTGTTCTTCTCCATTTCTCTTCTCACTGACGTCTTTTCAGGGAGATTATTCCCAGTTCAGTCGATCTCCGTCTGAGGGTCTTCAGGGCTCTTGACCACCCTCGTCGCAGCAGTGGGTCGTCGTGAAAGCGAAGGGTCTCACCCGACGCGTTCCCAGTTTCCCTGCCAGGGTTCGGTGATTACATATCGTCGGGAACATTTCCCGGCATCAGATGAGCTCAATGATCCGGAAGAAACGAGGACACACGCTCTTATCTCATGATGACTTGCACGGTAAAGAACGGAGATAACAACAAAAGAGAGAAAAGACCTGAGAAATGGTCTCCGATTATGTCTGCTCCTGGTCAGGAACATTTCCATTTATATAGGACGAGGACGTAAGTGAAGGGGACACGATGGAGGACGAGTCAAGCAGCAGGGACGACAGAAAAGAAGAGGTCGGAGGAGAGACATTGATGAAAAAGAATGAAGATGGATGAGACAAACTACTGGTCATTTTTATAGAAGCAGTGACATGAACTCAAACTCAGAGTCACTTAAATACAATTTTAAAATAAAACTTATATTAATATTCTGAGAAAAAATAAAAAAATAAATGTTGATATAACACATTTATTTTTTAAGGGTAAAATAGTCATTATATTATAAAAAATACAATTAGAAATTGAGAAAAAATTATCTTTGTTCTTTTTATATGCTCTTTGTTCTTGCGTTCATTAAACTTCTGTACCTTCTATTGTCTGCTTTGAACTGGAAATATAATTTCCCAAGTCTACCTTATCTAAAAATGTGAGTGACAGAAATTTCTGCCAATTTAATTTTTACTTTATTTGTTAATATTTAATAAATGAATGAATTATTCAATACTTTAATCCAGTTTATATATTTCTGGAATTCAATTAAGCAATAATGTATTTATTATCATAATTGTTTTGACAAGAGCTTAAACTTAAACTTGTTTATTTTATTATTATTTACTTCTGATTAGTTTTCTTCTTTTAAAAAAAGAAGAAAAAAAAAAGTATAATTATATTTATTCAAAGTCCAATATTTGTTCAGTACTTTATTGGTTTTGTTTTTCAAAAGTCATCTAATAAAATAAGTTTATTCACATTTGAACAAAACAAATAATATAATTTTTAAAAAACAGTTATTTGAATCTATTATTGCGCCATTAATTAATTAAAAAAGACTCTACTTATCGCAGTAATTAACAAACGTAAGGAGTATAAACACCTCAACTTACTGCCAATAAAAATAAATAAAAAAAAGGCTAAATTCGTTTCAAGAATTCACTTCAATATATTTCTGGAAGGAATATTCTAGAAATAAATCATTAATTTCTTATTATTTAATCTTTTGACAAGCTTATTAACTAAATAAGTAAGTAAGTAATTTATATTTATAGAATGCTTTTCTAGACCAGGGTCACAAAGCGCTTAAACTATCAAAACAATACTCAATAGAATATACACTTTAACTGTGTTTATTTATTTCATTATTATTTTAATCTGATATTTTTCCTACCATGTATATAATGATCAAAAGTATTCGTTCATCAAAAAATGAAAGTTTATTTATTCAACTTGTTTTTGTAACAATAGATCAAGAAAAGGTGAATCATTGGAGAAGAAGCGACTCAAATAGCTGTGACTCAAAATGTGTCTTCGGTTCGAAACCCGTCGTCTGCTGAGTCTCAAAGAGGCGACTCTCGTCTCCTCACATCCGCTCCTGGTGTAAATAGCCTCAGGAATTCTTTCGAGCCGAGACAAAGGTGGTATGTTCTCGTCATCTTGAATTCCATCCGTTCCGTTGACTCCATCCCGGAACAGCCGACTGTTTATTCATGTTTGTGTGCGACGGTTTGTGTGCAGCGACACATGAGCGAGAGTTTGTCCTCAAGTGTGTTGGACTGAAACGAGGATCTGATTCTTCTCCTGGTTCTCTCCGGTGGTCATTTGCTACTTTTGTGTGACAGTGAAGAATAAACCTCGGAGCCTCAGCTAACATGAAGTCAGATACTTGCCTGTCCTCATAAACCATGACATATTCAGGCTTTAGATTCATCCGAGCGTGGATTTACTTTCTCACACTGAGGTTTTTCAGCGTGTGGACTTGAACAAGTCTGTGTCAAACATTCTTTCAGTTCATCACTCAAGCTAATGCATTAGCACTATGGTGGTCCTCCAGCCTGGAAGTTACACAAGTTGTACACAAATAACACACAAACACACATTATTACAGTCGCATGAAGAAGGAGGCCATGTAAGTAAGTAAGTAACAGTCATTTGTAAAGATCTTTCTAGACCAGGGTCACAAAGCGCTTGAAGAATCAAAAACAATATTTTAACATTTAAAATAAATACCTTAAAAGATCAAGATAACACAGAGACGAACACAGGAGTCTCAGAAAATCAGGGAGTAAAATCTGTTTGAAAAAATGAATGTTTGAAAAAGTGTCCATGTTTATTAGTGACCAGAATTACAATCGTCTCCTTCTCAGCTCAATATCCCTCCATCACAGAGATGCTCGATATCCACAATCAACAATCCATCATCTACTATCTACTTACCAGCAACTGCTGCAGAAGTCGATAGTTGTGTGTATCACAAACAAGCACATTTGAAATCATGTTTTAAAAGTGGCTGAATCCTGTGTTTACAAAATCCCAAACAAATATTACTATACATTATTCAAACAAACAAACTACATGGTTCACATATATTTTTAAACCCAGTGAAACAAGCAGTTAAGTTTTCTTATGCATGTCCTAAATGGATCATTTGTTTATATCTACAAGAAATAGATACAAAAATTTTGACTCCAGTATTCATTATAAATAAGCCTTTTCTCAGCATAAATGCTTAACTGGTGTTTTTAAAAATATATATAGACACTTCCTTTTCTCTCCATACATTTCTTTATTCATTGATTTTTTCTGCTGCAGCTGTCGCTCTCATAGAGAAGCTATGAAATACCAAACCTGGAGCATGAAGAAGAGAAAGACGTCTCAGTAAGACTCGTGGATCTTACACCAGGAGAACATACTGCTAACTTCAGAATGTGTGTGATGGATGGAGAGTAGTTTTGCAAGGAAGTGATTTATGGAGAGTTTGTAACATGAATTTTGAGGGTTTGATCTTAGTGGACATTAAAGACACCTTCAGGTGTGATGATTGGTGGGTGAGTGACATCTTTGATGCTGAGACGTGAGAAGCTTTCACAAATCAAAAGACTAGAAGAGACTCACGAGACAAACAAGGAAATGAAATGAAAGCTCAGGATGATCCTTCGTGAACCTGGTTAGAAATCCATCAATATCCAGATCAAAAATGTGTTCGTTTAAAAACTGAGGTAAACAAAAAGTAGGGTTGGTCCTACTGATGAACCTATTGATGGATAGTGATGGTCATAATACTGTGTCATGATACAGTGTCTTACTTTTAAAGGTCACTAGATGTCACTCTCTTTGAAAATGAAGCCAGGTTTTTATTCAGTTAGTATATTAGAGACAACATTTTATAATGCAGAGAGTGACATCTAGTGGCCTTTTAAAATGAAGACACTGTATCATGATACAGTATCAAACAACTGATGCTGTATCATGATACAGTACCAAACAACTGATGCTGTATCATGATACAGTATCAAACAACTGATGTTGTATCATGATACAGTTTCAAACAACTGATGCTGTATCATGATACAGTATCAAACAACTGATGCTGTATCATGATACAGTATCAGTTGGTGGCCAAATCGCATTTTATTTGTAGATACTTTTTACCTAAAGTTT
Organism: Callionymus lyra; assembly: GCF_982586985.1. NCBI lineage: Eukaryota > Metazoa > Chordata > Actinopteri > Syngnathiformes > Callionymidae > Callionymus > Callionymus lyra. The sequence goes on along the minus strand of NC_141830.1, from coordinate 25,930,431 downwards.
AACTGAAGTGTGTATGTGTGTGTGTGCTGTTTTAATGTGTGACTATTGTATCATCAGTGTGTGTTTGTACAAAGTACAATTGAAATAATGACATTAGAAAATTAAAACTCCACCCACTGAAAACACTTTTTTCTGGAGATGAAATCTTGAGGCCTATCAATCTTTGGAAGGTACCCTGGCTAACTAGGAACAAGCTCAACTCTTACTAGCGTTTTTTTTTAAAGACACTGAACCCAGACACCAAAAGAGAATGATGAGGTGGAAAACATCATCAGCTCACCTGATCACATTATTCTTGTATTTTTTTTATGTTTATACGAGTACAATTACAACTTTATTGACACTACACAGTCACAGAGCCATTAGTAGGTGACTCTTGACACGTCAAGACACTTGTTTCAGTCAATTTTAGTAAAACAATAAACTTGAAAACTAGTGAAAATGAGTAAAACACAGACTCTTATATATATAGATATTTTTGGAAAAAGTCAACACTCGCGGCCGTCACTGGAGGATCCGCGAACAAAGGCAGCTTTTGACACGGTAGTTGGTTATATACATATACATATATATATACATATATATATATATATATATATAATACAGACACTAAATTGGTCCTTAGTGCAAAAAGGTTCAGGACTCCTGGTCTTGCTGATCAAACCAGTCCTTAACAGTCCAGCGTCACTCAAACCTTCAAAACGAACCTTTCATTCACGATGTCAGATGTGTTGTTGTGTTTTATTTTGTAAATTAACTGGATGTCCTTTACTTTGGTCACTGATTTATCGCATCAGTGCAGGCGAAAAATAAAAGAGAAGACAATCTTATTACTCACTCTAATGCATTTGCATTTTTTCCATTTCCCAGGTAGAAAAGAAAATCATCCTTAATGTTCCCGGGAACGAGCGCTTAAGTAAAAAATAATCACGACTGAAAAATGTCAGCTTTATTCTCTGCGCCGGTTTGAATGTCATCATGAAATACCCACTTTAAGTCCTCGGCGTTGAATTCAAACGTACGAAGGGCATCAAATAATACATTTCTGATGACGGTATAATCGACGTCTGTTCTTTGGACGTGGAGTTTAAACTCTTTTCATCGTTTTCCAACGAGTACATTTGCAGCCATTCTTCGACACCAACTACCGTGTGAAAAGCTGCCGTCGTTCACGGATCCTCCAGTTACTGCCGCGAGCGTTGATTCTTCCGAAAACCTTTTCACTTAATAGCAGGCTTTGAGTCATCCGTGTACTCACCGAGTGTCTTTCTTTCAGGCTCTCGATACTGCCGAGTGTGGCCTCCCGCGTCACTGTGGTATATAATCTCCACAAAATGTTCTTTAAGATCCTTCCACCGCGTTATGAAAATACGTCGCTCAGTCTCTGGTTTGAGAGCTAATCTCCTCGAGGTGGTTTCGGCAGTTTTGGATGAGGAGACAAAGACTGAGCGTTTTTTGTTTATTTTTCATAATCTTATCTGTACTTGATCGATAGTCATCCAAATATGGAGAAATGAGTCACGGTCGATGGTTAATAAGAGCGAGGGAAGGACGGAGAGATAAGGTGGAGAGATCAGAGAAGGTGAAGTTTGAATATAAAAGAAGGTGAAGTGAGTTTCTTTAGAAAACTTCTGAAGTGGATCAAAACTATACTTCTGAAATATTAGGGCATCCATGAAACTAACCAGAGCTGTGTCTCAAATCGCATACTTGTGTACTTAAACTTAGTATTTTTAGTATTTTTAGTCTCAATTCTTAGTATGTGAAATGTAGTGCTCCATACACACTAAATTGTCACTAAAACACCCACAAAACTGAGTATAGATCGATGGACACTTTCTACCCTAAACGACTCCATCTGAGTGACATTGATGTTGTAAACCAGGGGTGGGCAAACTTGGTCCTCAAGGACCACAGGGTGTGCAGGTTTTTGTTCCAACCGATGGAGCATGCACATTTTAACCAATTAGGTTTCAGCTGAAACAAGCAACACCAGACTGACAATCAACTGATTACACTTCTTAGACACCTGATTGGTCAAAATTTGTCCTCTTGATCGGTTGGAACAAAAGCCTGCACACCCTGTGGCCCTTGAGGACCAAGTTTGCCCACCCCTGTTGTAAACAGAGGTTATATGATATATATATATATATATGCTATATATGCTATATGCTGAAAATACACTTGTAAGTATATGAATATATATATATATATATATATATATATATATCTTTATATATATATGCTGAAAATACACCTGTAAGTGTATGAATATATATATATATATATATCTATATATATATATATATACCTGTATATATATATAGTATATATATAGATATGCTGAAAATACACCTGTATGTATATGAATATCTATATATATCTATAGATATCTATATATCTATATATATATATGCTATGTATGCTATATGCTGAAAATACACCCTATATATATATACATATACTTACAGGTGTATTTTTAGCAGCAGTAGGAGGACGACACGTCTTCGCTGCTGATAACGGCGTAAATATTTCGCCAATATTTAGTTTCTCATATTTGTTGATCCAAACCAAACGTGCTGCCAGCAGGTGGCGATAGTGTTCCTACAGCTGGTTGAAATCATCCTTAAATAGTAGTAGAAGAAAGAGCTGTCGCGTCATTTCCCGTTAGTGTGTAGCAGCAGTGTTACTAGTTACTAGTACTAGTACACTATCGTGATGCATACTAGATGGATAGATAGATAGATACTTTATTCATCTCCTTAGAGAAATTCACGGTTCAGCAGCTCCAGAATATGTTACAAAGAGATAGAACACAGAGGCATGCACTGTTATGTACAGTCTAAAATCTACTGAAACATATGTATTAAAAGGAAAAAATATATATATATAATAAAAAAAAAATAAATTAAAAAAAAAATACAAATCGTTAAAAAGGATGGGATGAGTCTGCGTCATGTGTGATGCAGGTTGAAGAGTCTGATGGCATGGGGGAGGAATGATCACCTCAGTCTTTCAGTGGAGCATGACATTGACAGCAGTCTGTCACTGAAGGTGCTCCTCTGTCTGTCTATGGTGCTGTGTAGTGGATGGTGTGGATTGTCTATGATGGACAGGAGCCTGTTGAGGGTGCGTCGCTCAGCTATGGATTTCAGACTGTCCAGTTCTGTGCCTACAACAGAGCCTGCCTTCCTTATTAGTTTGTCCAGGCGTGAAGCATCCTTCTTCTTTAGACTGCCCCACCAGCACACCACTGAGTACAGGAGGGCACTCGCTACCACAGACTGGTAGAAGGTCTGTAGCAGCTTCCTGCAGACGTTGAAGGATGCCAGCCTTCGAAGGAAGTACAAGCGACTCTGTCCTTTCCTGCACAGAGCATCTGTGTTGGTGGTCCAGTCCAGCCTGTCATCCAGCTGTACTCCCAGGTATTTGTAGGTGTGCACCACCTCCAGAACCAGTCCCCCTTGATGAGAACTGGTTCTGGGTGCACCCTGGATCTCCGGAAATCCACAACCATCTCCCTGGTCTTGGTGGTGTTTAGGAGCAGATGATTGTTATCACACCATTTGACAGAGTCCTGGATGAGCTCCCTGTACTCGTCCTCCTTTCCCCTCCTGATACAGCCAAGAATGGCTGTGTTGTCCGCAAATCTCTGCACATGGCAGAGCTCTGAGTTGTGCTGAAAGTCGGACGTGTACAGGGAAAACAAGACAGGAGAGAGCACAGTTCCCTGTGGCGCCCCCGTGTTGCTGACCACCATGTCAGACCTGCATTCCCCCAGTCTCACATACTGGGGTCGGCCGGTCAGGTAGTCGCTTATCCAGGCAACTAGGTGTGAATCCACTCCCATCCCCGACAGGGGGTCAAGGGCGTGGCAGGTCTGTGGCCTGAGGTGATGAAGCACCAGTCGTTCCATGATCTTCATCACGTGCGACGTCAGGGCCACAGGTCTGAAGTCGTTCATCTCTCCAGGATGGGGTTTCTTTGGGACTGGGATGATGCACAATGTTTTCCACTGCTGGGGAACCTTCCCCAGTCCCAGGCTCAGGTTGAAGATGTGCTGAAGGGGGTGACCCAGTTCCCGCGTGCAGGCCTTCAGTAGTCGAGGGGACACTCAACTGCAGCTTTGTTAGGGCGCAGCCTCCTCAGCTCTCCATGGACCTGAGCTGCTGTGATCGTGGGTGTTGTGGTGGGGGGTTGAGAGTTGTCCTCATCTGAGTTTGTGGAGGCTTGTGTGAGTTGGGGGGTGAGGGCATCTGCATTCATAGGTGTGAGTGGGATGGGGTGATCAAAACTGTTAAAGAACTGGTTTAACTGGTTTGCCCTTCCCACATCGCTCTCCATGGGGGGTTTCCTCTTGGAGCTGCAGCCAGTGATTGTTTTCATGCCCTCCCACACCTCCCTCATGTTGTTTTCCTGCATCTTTTGTTCAATCTTCCTTCTGTATTGCTCTTTGGCCTCTCTGAGCTGGACTCGGAGTTCCTTCTGTATCCGGTTGAGCTCCTGGGTGTCGCCATCCTTGAAGGCCCTCTTTTTCTGGTTCAGAAGGCCCTTGATGTTGCTTGTAATCCAGGGCTTGTTGTTAGCAAAGCAGCGTACAGTTCTTACTGGAACAACAACGTCCATACAGAAGTTGATATACTCAGTTGTGCAGTCAACAACCTCCTCAATGTTCTCATCGTGGGATCCATGCACCAGTATACTAAGAGAAGTGTGTGATTTGAGACAATGAATTTGATTTGTGGATCTCTATCTCCCTCTTCTTGAGGAGTTCCAAATCGGGAACAGATCGCCAGTTGATGCTCCGACGCTCCCTCCGTGACTATTATATGTTGCTATACAGACGACACCCAGTTGTACCGTTCAGCCAAACCCACCTCGTTTCTGTCTTTACAAATGTGTACTTTAATTCATTATCTATCTATTAATATGTTAACCTACTTATGACTAACAGGATTTTTTTAATTAATGTTTTACTTGTCTGGTGTAACAAAGTGCTGCTTACACATTGAAATAAATCGTATTATTGTTATAAGACAAAAAAGCAAAATGTTAATTCAATTAAAAGTCAGGTCAGAAGACCCGAGTGAAAATTAAAACTAAAAAATCTATTACATACTAAGGAAGTGTAATTTCCAGAATATCAACATGTTCAGTTCTTAAGTGGATCACCCAGTTTCTTATTTCCCAGTGTTGTGTTCACTGTTGCGGCTCCGAAGACGTCGTGATGGAACAAGAACCACCTCAGCATGTTTCTCCTCCAAGTATTAGAGGCTCAGCGTGAGAACTGCGGCTCTCACTCTGTAAACAAAAGGCTGGTTGAATAGAAGTTTTTACTTTCATCCTTAAATCCTGCTTCGCTTTGTTGTTTTCCTTCATCGTTAGAGAGTTCAAATAAAAAAAGGTTCAGATCATAAAACAGCTGTTTATTTCAGTTCAAGTCCCAAAAACAAATGTGTTTGTGGTATCCCTTGTTTTGTCTCTGGGTCAAGGTGACACGGAGGCCCGAAAACAAACGTGTTTGTGGTATCCCTTGTTTCGTCTCTGGGTCAAGGTGACACGGAGGCCTGAAAACAAACGTGTTTGTGGTATCCCTTGTGATGTCTCTGGGTCGTGGTGACCCGGTGGCCCGAAAACAAACGTGTTTGTAAGTAATTCATTTGTATTTATATAGCGCTTTTCCAGACCAGGGTCACGTAGCGCTTGGACAATCAAAACAATACTCAATAAAAGATATACTTAAAAGGTCAAGATAATACTGAGAACAACAGAGGAGTTCCAGAAAATCAAGGAAAAGCCTTGTAGTATCCCTTGTGATGTCTCTGGGTCGCGGTGACACGGAAGCTCGAAAACAAAGGTGTTTGTGGTATCCCTCGTGTTGTCTCTGGGTCACGGTGACCTGGTGGCCCGAAAACAAATGTGTTTGTGGAATCCCTTTTTTTTGTCTCTGGATCTAGGTGACCCGAAAACAAACGTGTTTGTGGTATCCCTCGTGTTGTCTCATTTGTTTTCCTGGCCTTCGAGTCACCTTGACCCAGAGACAAGAGTTGAAAACATACAATTTGACTGAAACTGACGTGATGGAAAAAAATGTATTAATAAAAAGAAAATACAACTAAATGTCAGCATGAAAAGAAAGTGTTTGAATAAGATGAAGATTTTTTTTTAAGGATCTTTAATCAATTTAAACAGTAGAAAAAACACCAAATGACCGTGTATTGAATCCAGTCGATGAAGCTCATTTTATTTCATGTATTAAATTATATTTTTTTATCCTTTTATACAATAAATTGAAGCTTCAACTTGTAAAAAAAGATGTGGTTGCCTGGCAACAGGATCAAAGAAACTACATGTGATCATTTTCTGTCAAGCTTTGACTAAATAATGAGCTTTTCTTTTTCTTTTAATTAATGGACAGTAATCTACATAAATTATCACTGAGATTATTAAAAGTAAAAACTTCTGTAACTACAGCGTCTCTTCATCACATCCCATAATATTCCTGCAGTTTCGATCGTCAGTCTCTGATGTCGTCGAGTCTCACGCTAACAGTTTCACCATCAATAAGAATCAAAAACACAGGTTTGTTTCAGTCTTTTTTATTTTTCAAAAACTCACTGAAATGTTTACTAGAATATTAACAAACACTCAGATCAAGTTGGTATTTGTCAAAAAAAGTTACTCAAAGGTTTAATTTAATGAAAAAGCTTCAGGAAAGAAAATGTGGTTTTAATGAAGTTATTGTTGCTGAAATATACTAAGAAAGAGAATTTTATACACTTAATAATAACTTTAGATTCATTACAGTTTAACTTTGTCATTGACTGCCTCACAGAGTAATACTACAAAGCCTTGCCGATTAATACTACGGAGCATCGCTGAGTAATAATACAAAGCCTCGCTGAGTAATACTACGGAGCCTCGCTGAGTAATAATACGGAGCCTCGCTGAGTTATACTACAGAGACTCGCTGAGCAATACTAGGGAGCCTCGCTGAGTAATACTAGGGAGCCTTGCTAAGTAATACTAGGGAGCCTCGCTGAGTAATACTACAGAGACTCGCTGAGTAATACTACGGAGCCTCGCTGAGTAATAATACGGAGCCTCGCTGAGTTATACTACAGAAACTCGCTGAGCAATACTACGGAGCCTTGCTGAGTAATACTAGGGAGCCTCGCTGAGAAATACTACAAAGACTTGCTGAGTAATACTACGGAGCCTTGCGGAGAAATAATACGGAGCCTTGCGGAGAAATACTACAGAGACTCAATGAGTAATACTACAGAGACTCGCTGAGTAATACTACGGAGCCTTGCTGAGTAATACTAGGGAGCCTCGCTGAGAAATACTACAAAGACTTGCTGAGTAATACTACGGAGCCTCGCTGAGTAATACTAGGGAGCCTCGCTGAGAAATACTACAGAGACATAGCTCAGATGGTAGAGTGGTTGCCTGCAGTCCAAAAGGTTGCAGGTTCAATCCCAGCTCCAGACAAGCTTGTGTCGTTGTGTCCCTGAGCAAGACACTTCACCCTGATTGCTCCTGATGGTGAACTTGGCGCAAGTGTGCAGCCTACTCCCATCAGTATGTGTGAATGGTTGAATTTCCCCCTCGTGGGACTAATAAGGGATTCTAAAAAAAAAAAAAAAAAAAGACTCAATGAGTAATACTACAGAGACTCGCTGAGTAATACTACGGAGCCTCGCTGAGTAATACTACAGAGACCTGGTGAGTGATACTACGGAGCCTCGCTGAGTAATACTACAGAGACCTGGTGAGTGATACTACGGAGCCTCGCTGAGTAATACTACAGAGACCTGGTGAGTGATACTACGGAGCCTCGCTGAGTAATACTACAGAGACCTGGTGAGTGATACTAGGGAGCCTCGCTGAGAAATTCTACGGAGCCTCGCTGAGTAAAAATGCCTTTCATTTTTCAAATAACAAAATATCTTTATGTTACACATAAATTAGTTGTGTGTTAAGGTCAAGGACTCACACATACAGTAAAATGTTCATAAAGCATCATCATGTCATTTTTTTTAATTTTTTTTTATTTTTATGAAAATTATAGTGAATCTCAACACGTACTCTTGAAATACTTCTTCTAGTGGTTTACGTTCTTTGAGAATACACATGTTTATCACCATGATAAGACTTTATGAGTAAAATATTGAAATAATCTCTTTAAGAACATCTTTTTACAATTTAAAACAAAAACATCAAAACACGTTTAATTCAGCATTAAGAACACATTCATCATTATTACATTTTCATCCAGCAGTTAGAATTCAGTAGAATTTACTTTTTCAATTTGAAAAGTACCTTATATTTTCTTTTTAATACATGATTAAACGTATTCTTTAGAATGGAGGGAACAGTTAATATGTTTTTCTTTACATTGTTGTAAAAAAAAAGAAGAAAATCGATCCATTTTAAGAGCATTTTTTTCAAGTGTAACAGTAATTCCAGCATAAAAGAAACATAATCATTATAAATGAATTGAACTTGATCAGAAGGAAGTGCAGCATTTAAACATTAACGACGCAAACATTGAAACATGTACCGAATCTAAATCTCATTGTTATTGAAGACCAGATCGTGAACATCCTTGTGACCCATTTAGTGGAAGAAATGTTTGAATGACTCTAATATACTTGAGATATACATGTGTAACGTGTCAAACACAACCATCTCTCACACGCTTCCTTGATATGAACAACAGCATCATTGATTTAACGCATCATTGAAGTAGAAAAAATATCTTGAAAACATAAAAAAAAAACAAAAAAAAAACGATACATTGTCATAATCTCTTATGCTACAGTGTTAGCCATAATGTCCCTTTTTTGAAATGATCTAAACTTTGTCAACATCTTAAATCATTATTTCGACATAAATACAAGTATTAGTGTGTTCCATCGAGTCTTTCCACTTTTCTACAAAGACCATCGTCTGTATCAATCACACTACGAGCAGATTTACAAGACAATAAAATGCATTTTTAAGGCTTTTTAGAAGAAGTTAATAGTCACGTATAACACGCATTATTAAGTGTAATTAGTAGAGGAGCTCAGAGTTAAGTTATTAAATGTTATTACCAATAATAATAATAACTGTAATCATTTTTACAGTCGATACACAGATATATATGAATATTTTCACAACACTGTATCGATATTTAACAACAGTGCATTTATTTTGCTTTCAAATCATATTTTACTTTTAATGATTTTTTTGTTTATATTTTAATAAAGTTTTTTTTTTTTTTACAATTGACATGTAAATATTTTAAGGGCTTTTGATAATTTTCGTGTTGCAATTAAACGTCCAGCCACTAGATGGCGGCAGTCATTACGTCCTCCATAGATAAATAAGGAATTAAATCCTGCGAGATGACTGAGGACGAGAGGATACAGTCGAGTGTTCTCCTTAAGTCGTTCAAATAATGCGAGTGTATCAGGATACATCGCATCAAGTCGTGATCGGAATACATGGTATGGTGAGATTACTGTATCGTCAACAGCCCTAATAACAAGATGGTATTCTCACTTTACTTAAATATCTTACTGTCCATTATTAAATACACTTGACGAAGCTCATAACAAGTTGACAAACACGATAACAAACAACACAAATTCTTCTATAAAGTCTAGACGTCTTATGAATGTGTTTGTAATGCAGTACAAACCAGACCTTCGTAGAATATGTGACCGAACACAGGATCGAGACGCAGCGTTAGTGCTTTTACGAAAGTTTCCGAGTGAAGCGGGTCCGAGGGCGACCGTCAGGCCCTGAAGCTCCAGCTCCTCTGGAAGGGCTGCAGAGGTTTCTTGAGGTTAAGCAGCAGGAGATGAGGTTTGAGTCGAGGGGCTTTCTCTGGAATGACCGCTGCTCTGCTCGCCTCTGTGGGGAGCCGCTCGTGATAGATTTCTGGGTAAGACTTTTGAAACTGGAACACGGAGAGAGGTTTGCGTTTTACTGCGAAGTCGACGTGAAGAGACACTTTCAGGAAGTCAGAGACGAGAGTGGTGACGCTGAGTGACAGTGTTAAAGAAAGATTTATGAATTGACAGATGGAGATGAAGGTTTAGTTCTTTAAGGAAGATGATGACGAATCATAAAATAAAAAAATATAAATCCAGAATTTTAAATGAAATCAAATCTTGTAAAAAACACCTTCTGTGTGGACTCAGACCTGGAACTAGACTGACTCCAGTAAGTGGACCCTTGGGTTATCAGAACATAACCCCCGCAATAAAGAAATCCATGAATTAGTGATGATTTCATTCTTCACTTGTTTAAATTAACAAACTCAACATTGTTTAAGTCCTGTCTGCCATCTCAACAACCCTCACAGTTACGGTGACCTAAACAGCTCGCGTAAGGCTTTGCCGCCCAGCCAACCAATCACAGCCCTTAATCACTTTTGACGTAGCAACATTAAATTCAAACCTAGTATTGTAGCGACCAATCCGCCGTCACTAAATAGAGCAGAGTGTAGAACGGCATCATGGGAGTTCACCGTTTTGTTGGTACCATAAGTAAGGTGGGTGTGGCATCTAGTGTCTCCCAATATGCACTTTATTTGTGTTGAAATGCATTTGTGTTCAAATAAGAACAAGAAGTGAAAAATTATTAACTTAACTTAAACAAACAGATGGAAAATAACTGTGATGTTACCAACATTTGATGACACAATTTTAGTTTGAGTGGTCAACAAATTGAAGAATGTGGGAGTTTACATAGATTTTCTGTGTAAGTAGTTAAAAATGTTTTCCTAAAACTGCCGCCAAATAGAAATGATAATTTCTACATATCCAATTTATTTCAAGGTTATGAAAATGGACACTCAATTAACGATATAAATAAGATTAAAGGCCCAAAAAGTAGATCAGCACCAGTACAGAAAGTGCTCAAGTTAATCAGAAATACAAATATTTTTTTCACAAGAGTCACTTCTAAACGACTGTACATGTAGTAGAAGCTTTAGTTAATGTTTTAAAATGATTTTTTAATGAACGCCTTGAGATTGAAACACAGACTCTTATTCTAGTTGAAATGAAGAGATACCATGTGATATTCCGGCGGAATTTTATCCGGAGATGAAAAACATTGCATGACGATGCAGTGATGAGCAGTTCAGGGGTCAAGAGTTAGTCGAGTCAATCGCAACTAGATCGTAAACCAGGATCTACCCACCTGTTTGAGTCTCTTCCGCTTGTCTTTGGCGGGAAGTTCCCGGTCCGCGATCAGACCCTCCAGCAGGTCCTGAAGAGGCGTCTCGGTGCCGATGACCTTCGGCTCCTCCGACTCCACCTTCCTGATTTGTTTGCAAAAAGCCGGCGAAGCGCTGAAGTCTGTGTCCGACCCGGCATACTTGATCTGGAGGACGACAGTGATGGATCAGAATTACTGGACTCAGAGTCAACGGCGTGTAGATCGAGATGACTCACTGGCAGAAAATCTAATAAAACTACTTATACATATACATATACATATAAACGGTTGCAAGCTTCATGTCATTGGTGGGAAAATCATGAGACGGCCCTTTTGAAACATTGGGAATTGCACAGATGAATAAAAACAGAGGAGAGGTTGATCTGCAGGGGAACAGGGACCAACCGGTGGAGAGGCACAGCCAGTTAAGGTCAGAAGAAGAAACAGTTCAGGACACTCAGTGGTCGTCAAGACAGTCTTTTCTCAAAATGTACTCAGAGTTCCTCCGAGAATAGCAGGAATCGCCAGAGGAAAGAACAACAAAGAGTTGATAATGTGGTTAAAAAGAAGAGATATATAAGCAACTTCTGACAATTCCATTATTTTATAGGTCTCAAATAAACATTTAATATGTTTCCTCAATATTCCGTGTTATTGAAAGTCTCTGTTGACATTTTCCGCGGAACATTAAAGGGCAGGAAATCAACATGAACCTCAATTGTATTTTTTAAATATACATAAGCTTTAGTAAAGTCACTACGATTGGAGAAAAGGAACCAGATGAAGTGAAGGAAAAACATTTGTAACATCAAGAAAATTATCGAGTCATTTTTGATCTACAATAAGTGAATCTGATGAGAAGTTATTGATCACAAGTGAGTGAAATCTGCTCCACTTATCTGAGCAGAACACGTGTGAAAGAAGCATCTGACAGACTTGAGAGTCTTTTAGCCAAAACACACTAATGCACGACCTTGACAATGACTAAATGTTAATGTTGTTTATCTTCTGAAATGAGCTTTAATCTGAGAACGACAGTCTATTATTGTGCATTTTGTGGCGACCACCCACTAAATAATATGACTTTTGAATACATAAATACAGGATGGATCTACTTTGCTGAACCACAGCGACGGCTGCAATAAAAGCCTCCATTAGTGGGTCAGTTGATACAAACACATCGATGACACACAACAAGAAAGTAACTAGAAAATCAAGGATATTGATATTTCTTTATTACATTTTTTAAAGAACACTATAAATAAATATGGACAGAAATATGATTTCCCCTCCTTCTGAATGATCTAATTCATATTATTCTCTTCATAAACAAGTATGAATGAAGGCAATTATGAGGATTACACATTTGTTATGATCTCATAATAAAAAAGTAAACTTTCGGCATCATAAAACTTTCTTTTACCGTCTGTTTCTCCAAACAACCAGCTTTTTATTATTAACACTAGTGTTTCTTCTTCTTATCATGTGCAGCAGGTTTTTAAAAACCAAACAAGAGGATTGTTCTATTAAAAACAGCCATTGAATTATATTGTGTTACTTTGCTATTATGGATGTTTGTTGCTCACAGAAGAAAACCAACAGAATCCAAGATGAGAAAATGACTTTTTTAAACACCTGCATGATATGAAGACGTGTTCTCGCCTTTTTCTACAGTCGCAGATGTGATGACGGCGACTCTCGAGCGGTTATAAGAGAGATTTAACAGGCAAATTCAATTTAAGGCTTTTTAAACACCATTTGAAATAAACTCATAAATGAAGCCAAAATTGAATTGTTGGAAAAAATCCACCAAATCAATTACAAAGATTTAGTGAGAATTTAGAAAACTGAAAAAGCTTCTTTTGATCGAGATGATTCAAAGTTTGTTTCTCAATATATCGATATTAAAATTATAGGGATATATTTTTCTATGCTCGTTCCCACTCTGTGATCGAGCTGAAACAGACACTGAAAGAAGGAGGATATAAAGAAAAAAAGGGGGTAAAAGGTTGATATTCGGTTTCCCATGCAACTGGTTGAAACTGTAAGAAATTGAGTTAACAAAAGCTAATCTCAAGCTTTTCTCTTAACAAAGCACTTTATTTTGTTCCTTCTTTATATATAAATGCTGCTCTGAATATCAAATTTGATTCCAATAATCCATTTTTTCGGTAGTTGACAAACAGAGGGATGAATAAAATTGATCTAACTATCCATCCATCCATCATATCATATCATAGATAGATGTTTTATGAACTCACACAAATAATCAAGATCCAGAAAAGACATCAAAATAAGAAGTAGGATTTTCTTCGAACCACTTAATTGTAGATAAAGTTTTTTAAATGTAACAGTCTGAGTCTACATACCGAGAGAAAAAGTGACAATAAAAATAAAGCTTGTACGTGCGGAGACTTATTTAATCACCTTGAAAAGTCACAGTTTCTCCATAGAAAAGATGAGCCAACAAATATCACAAAAAAAATACTCCAGTAACGCTGATGCAAAATATTAAGGCAAGAGCTTTAAAAAAAGAAAAGAGTCCTTGAGAAACATCCTTGAGAAACATGACGTACATGATGTTCCATGATGCTCTCCTGCAGATGTTAGGACACATACCTGAACTCGTTTGAGGTGAGACAGATGCTCGTCCACTTGACGACGCAGGTTGGAAGGAACTTGGAAAATGCGGTTGTGGTGCTCCATCATGAAGGTGACCAGTTTACTGGCCAGAAGCTCGTCCACGTCCATCTCCTCCACCGAGCCCAGAACACAGTGAGAAAACGTCTGGATCATCTAGACGAGGAGAAAAAAAACAACTAGTTTCAGTATCAATTCTAATTACAACAGTCAGTTTAGTCTTATTTCAATGACAAAATGCATTGTTTAAAAAAATATGTTTCTGGCTCCAAGGGTATGGACGTTTATCAGTGCCATCAGAAAATTAAATATTTGGATTAATTTAATTTAAAAACTTTTTTTAATGTTTTTTTTTTTTTCTACACGTAGAGTTTGATATTCTAATTCCAATAATTAAAAAATATATCTTCTCCAGATCATGCTGTGACAACATTTTAAAGTTTAGAGATTTTTCTCAGTTGAATCCCAAAATTGGTCGACATGAGGTCGAGTAGAAAATGAGTGAGATTTAAATGTTGGGAGAACCATCTATTTAAAGCAGTAAAAGAAAGATATTCGTTTCTGGCCTCCCCCAACATTGTTTAGTAAAGTTTTTAAGTAAAAATTAAACTCATGTTATTTTAGGTCAAATGTAAATGTAGATGAATATTTCACCAGAGTCCGAGTGGCGATGCTGTCGTTGAGTGGAGGCAGCAGAGGATTGTGACAGACTTTGGCCATGAGGCGCATGAGCAGCTGAAGGCAGCGGCGGTTGGATGGAGGAAGCAACAGGCAGCTGATCTGAAGAGCCTCCGTCGCCCCCTCCTGCTCGTGGAGAAGACCTGCGGACACAGAAGAAGACTTCAGGAACTGAGAGAAGGCACTGTCGTGGCAGGTAAAAAAAAAACACTGACTCAAAATGTTGACAAAGACTTCATAAAGATGGAAAGTAAGGAGAGGCTCTTTGAGTCTTTGGAAGTAATCGGCCACCGTCCTGAGAACATCCCTTTCGAACCCCGGGTACAACGACTGCTTGTTGTCGCTGCTGTTGGGCCCTGGTCAAGACAGGAAGGGAAATGGATTCACTTTAATGCACTAATCAAAAATCTAAAAAAGTATTCATCATGTAAAACACAAGGTTCTAATGTTTAAGATAAGATAAGGAACAGAGACTAAGGATGTGAAAAAACACTTCCAATGAAAGTATAAAAGGAGACTGAATTTAATGGGAATGAAACGTCTGAGTGAGTTTGACTGATAATTTTAAAAGTCAGTCAGTACAAGGGTATGTTTTATTTGTACATACTATGATTGTTGTATGAAACCATCTTTCAATTATTTTTATTAAAACCCTTGATGAAGTGTATCCCCTGCTAATTTGATCTTTTAATTGTTTATGCTTTAGTTTAAATGTTTGTTAAGCATTGAATATATTTTTTTAATTCATTTGATTCAATAATTTCTATGAAATATAGTTGCATTTTTTTCACATTGTTTTTCTGGAGATTAAATGACCATGACCACGCCCACTCTGCTGTGATTGGTCAAATATTGAGGTTCGTCACCGCCTGTCCTCCTGGAAGTCTCCACCTCCAAGGGACTCGTTCTTTAAAAAAAGCAGGGCTTGATCACAGCTGGCTGGAGGAGGAGGAGTGAAGCCACTTTTACGTCATAATGGACTCTCGTAACCTCTCGTTCGCCCAGATTTCAGAGCAACTTCATAAAGTAATAAGTGTATAACATGGTCATGATGAGGAATTTACTGCATCTTGGAGAGAAGAACATTTACTACATGTCAAGAGAGTTGATCGTTGGTTGACCTTTAATTAATGGCACTGATTCTATTCTATCATTCTACTATTTTAGGAAACACCTTGTGGTGAAGTATTGTTACCTTTTCTTGTGATACATTGTTATCAAGAGTGTATGTGTCATCATTTGAGGGGGTAGTTTATGATAATTTATGCATGAGTGTGTGTCTCAAGTGTTAAATTAAATCACAGATGACGGTGGAGCACTTTTCTACTCACAGTTTGCCAGACACTTCATTGCAGAGATCACCCAGTAAGGCATGTCCTCTGGCGATTGCAGAGCACAAGCGTGAGCCATAATAACATTAAACACACAAACTCAAATATCGTACCTGCTTTGTTTTCCAGCACAACTATTCCAGCCTTGTTGAGACTGAACACGTTATGAACGATGTGCTTTCCTTTCACGTGGACAGGGTTCAACACGCCGTCCAGGTTAGACAAACCCAGCACTCGCTGTAACCTGCGACACGTCATGACATCACACAAGTACGATACACTCGGTGAGTAAGAAAACGAAAGAGTTCATACTGTGCGATCGTCTTGGTCTTCCAGATGAGCTCCACCTCTTTGGGCGTGACCTCCTTCCTACGGATGAGTTTGCACTCGTGCACGTCTCCGATGGCAACGCTGTGTCGTTTGTTCCAGAAGTCTGAAGTCTGTTCCAATAGAAGTGGAAATGACATGTAATTAGGAAGATTACTTTCAAAGAGTAAACAAAAGATTCAAAAGATTAGCAATGAAAAAGTCCATGAGTCATTAAATAAGATACATATTTATGAATTGACTCAGAGAGGTTGGGTGTGGATCTACATCCCAGGCACACCAAGACCTCCCGCTACCTCTTGCAGAAAAAACCCAAAGATAAATCAGCAAAAATATCCAGTATATATTTAGGTGTATTTTAGGTTGTAACTCAGCCATCATGATAATAATTCTTACTAGGTTTATTCCTTTGCTTTCTGCCGTGGGTTGGTTCCTACAGCTTAAGGCAAGTTCAATTAAAAAGTTTTTTAATATAATTTGAAATGATTTTTTCTTCTTCATGATACTATTTCATCGATATTAAATAGCACTGAGAGCATCTGAAAAAAAGGACTTTTTTTTTTATTTTTATCATAGTTATTTTTATACATTTCAATAAAGTGTGTATAAAATAAAACAATTCGGTCTATTTATTTACGATAACACAAAACAAATAATCATTGCATTTGTTCAGTTTTGTGTTGCAATTAAACTTCAGGCCTCTAGACGTGCTCCACAGTTATAGGAAGAACAAAGAAAATCCTGCTAGATCCCAGCCATGACTGAGGACGAGAGGATACAGTGACGCCAGGAGCTTCTTTTAAAGCTGATGTTTGGACATATTTTAACAAATGAAAGCAGTTAAGACTTCGTCAAGAGTTATGTGGTCTGTAAATTATACAACACCAGAGTCAAGTACTGGACACTAGTACACATATATCCTTGTTACTACACTATCACAACACCAGAGTCAAGTACTGGACAATACTACACATATATACGTGTTACTACACTATCACAACACCAGAGTCAAGTACTGGACAATACTACAAATATATCCTTGTTACAACACTATCACAACACCAGAGTCAAGTACTGGACAATACTACAAATATATACTTGTTACTACACTATCACAACACCAGAGTCAAGTACTGAACAATACTACAAATATATACTTGTTACTACACTATCACAACACCAGAGTCAAGTACTGGATAATACTACACATATATACTTGTTACTACACTATCACAACACCAGAGTCAAGAACTCGACAATACTACACATATATACTTGTTACTACACTATCACAACACCATAGTCAAGTACTGGACAATACTACACATATATACTTGTTTCTACACTATCACAACACCAGAGTCAAGTACTCGACAATACTACACATATATACTTGTTACTACACTATCACAACACCAAAGTCAAGTACTCCACAATACTACACATAAATACTTGTTACTACACTATCACAACACCAGAGTCAAGTACTCCACAATACTACACATAAATACTTGTTCCTACAGTATCACTATATATCGTATTGATGACCCTCTATCGTGATACGTATTTTACCGAGAGATTCTTGCCAATACACTCCCCTAATTACCAGTTTAGCCATAATGAACAATGGTTAGGTTAAAGGCAAAACAATTATATTCAGTAAACAGTGACAATTCTGATAAACACATTATTCACTTCTGTTCACATTGTATGTGTGTGTGTCAGTGTGTGTAGATGAGACATTTGTATTTGTGCATTCTTTTCCTTAATTTTCTGAGACTCTTGTTAGGTTAGGTTATGTAGAACTTTATTGATTGAAATTTTTTTTTTTTCTAATTGGCCACAGTAATACTATCAGGAACGGAGGTGAATGGAGGAACCCAGGCGCAGAGGTAAATTGCAAAGACTTGATTTTATTCCGTAGGGGAAGGCAAAGGTGTAGTCCAACAGTCCAATAATCGGCAACAAAAGGCAATAATAAGGGTAAGGCAAACTCGGCGTCAAGGGGCAGAAACAGGTCGAATAACACACAAGGCAGGAATGAGTCTTGGTTGGGAAAAGGGTAAGAGACCGGATACGAATACTTAGCGGTAGGATGCAGGTACTAGACAATGGTGACGACAAGACAAAGACGTAACAGAGAGTGGGGGCTTAAGAAGACAGGGGAGCAATCAGTAGTATTGTTGAGTACTTGACTTTGGTGTTGTGATATTGTAGTAACAAGAATATATGTGTAGTATTGTCCAGTACTTGACTCTGGTGTTGTGATAGTGTAGTAACAAGGATAAATGTGTAGTATTGTCCAGTACTTGACTCAGGTTTTGTGATAGTGTAGTATCAAGTATATATGTGTAGTATTGTCCAGTACTTGACTCTGGTGTTGTAGAATTTACAGACCACATGACTCTTGACAAAGTCGTAACTGCTTTAATTTGTTTCAAACCAAAATATGTCCAAACATCAGCTTTAAAGCTGCTGGAGTCACTGTATCTTCTCGTCCAATCAGCAGCAGCTGGGGGCGGGACTAACGAGACACAGCTAGGAACAATTACTACTCAGACAGGGGGGAAGTAAGACTAGCACAGACACAGAAGGGAGCAGATTTCACAATAAAACTGGAAAAACAAGGAGGAACATGTAGACTCATGACAAATACAGCAATTTTTCATAAAAAAAAAAAGTAAAAATAAAATAAGAACAAGAACAAAGATAAATAAAGAGAAAGAACAAGATGATACAATCTAAGTCTAAAGATAAAGAACATAGATCCAACAAAAATAACAAAGACAAAGGATACAAAGACTAACATAGAACATCATGATACTTTTGCTCCACTCCTGCCCCCGAACTCAGAATTGTACAATTTAATAGCACAAGGAATCAATGAGTCCATGAGTCTATTTTTCTTTTGCACCTGGGAAGGAGCATTCATGCACTCATTCTGCTTCTCTGCTACTGATAACAGTGTTCAGAGGATGACTGTCATCATCCATGATGGACAGTAGTTTGTTCAGTGATCTCCTCCCAGCAACTATCACCTATCTCAATGTTGTCTTGACCTTTTAAGTATATATTTTATTGAGTATGTTTTTGATTGTTTGAGCGGTTTGTGACCCTGGTCAACAAAAGTGCTCTATAAATACTAATTACTTACTTACTTACTTGCATTCGGGTGCAAACAAGCTTGTACTACTGTTTCCAGGAGAAGTTGCACTTAGTGTGAGCCTCAGATCGTTGAGCTAAACCAACATAAAAGCATCTCATCACAAGTGAAGCTTCTTCTGCTCGTGCCTGCTTCTCATGCCATTGAAACGTCTCGGCTTCAAACATTACACAAACATCACTAATGAATCTTTTATGACATGTTCTACAATTATAACATTACTTCCCCTGGATATGTTTGAGTGGAAGTAATGTTATAATACAGGCTTATGCATGAGCTCATAAAACAGACCTTCAACTGCAAACAAATACACAGAAAGAATCCAAGCTGCAGGATCTCATGCATGAAGATTGAAAAATAACAGCTCGTCTGCAAACAACGATCATGGTGATGATTTCACACGTTTCAAAATGTCCAGCTGGATTATGAGAGAAAGAAATTGCTTCATGAGATTGGTATTTTTTTTTTGTTTCTAATTATTATTTTGTTACTTTTAAGCATAATAACATACTGTATAATTGTCTAGGATTGTGATTAAAGCAGTACTATGTAATATTTTCATTTTTGGAGTTTTAAAGTTCGGAAATTATTCCTATACCCGTTATTTCATACCATATTTTTCACGTCAGGACTTTCACTTTTTGATCTTCACAGAAGGTTTGTCTGGACTTTTGTAGTTTCAAATGTTTGAATATATAATAGCCTGAGTTTGACACACCAACAATGGCATTTCATGTATGTTGAAAAACACTACTTTGATAGTGCAGAAACAAGAATATATGTGTAGTATTGTCGAGTACTTGACTCTGGTGTTGTGATAGTGTAGTAACAAGAATACATGTGTAGTATTGTCCAGTACTTGACTCTGGTACTATGATAGTGTAGTAACAATTATATATGTGTAGTATTGTTGAGTACTTGACTTTGGTGTTGTGATATTGTAGTAACAAGAATATATGTGTAGTATTGTCCAGTACTTGACTCTGGTGTTGTGATAGTGTAGTAATAAGGATAAATGTGTAGTATTGTCGAGTACTTGACTCTGGTGTTGTGATAGTGTAGTAACAAGAATACATGTGTAGTATTGTCCAGTACTTGACTCTGGTACTATGATAGTGTAGTAACAATTATATATGTGTAGTATTGTTGAGTACTTGACTTTGGTGTTGTGATATTGTAGTAACAAGAATATATGTGTAGTATTGTCCAGTACGTGACTCTGGTGTTGTAGAATTTACAGACCACATGACTCTTGACAAACTCGTAACTGCTTTAATTTGTTTCAAACCAAAATATGTCCAAACATCAGCTTTAAAGCTGCTGGAGTCACTGTATCTTCTCGTCCTCAGTAATCGCTGGGACTTTAATTCAATTAAATTAAATTTTATTTAAAGTGTCTTACCATAACAAAGTTATCTCAAGACACTTTACAATTAAAGTAAGACTATAGTTGATTAAGGAAAAACAGATCCCAGCAATTCAACAATGAGCGAAACACTGTGCAGTGAGCTATGGCGAGGAAAAACTTCCTTTTAGAAGGCAGAAACCTTGAGCGGAACCTGTTCCTTAAGACGTGAAGGACGTAATGACTGTTGCCATCTAGAGGCTTGGAGTTTAATTGCAAGAAATGTCTAGAATATATCAATGTTAATTGTACTTTTTTTTTTTTTTTTTAATTATCATAATTGTTTCTACAAAATAATTAAAAAATGAAACGTGCTTTGATAGTCAACTCAAAAAAATGACCTATATTTCCTTAAAACCTCTAATAAATAGCATTAGTGACGTTATAGAAAAACTTATCTCGGACTATCTCAGTGACTTCATTTTAAAATGAGCTCATAGTAAAATACAGTTTTAATAAGTTCCAGAAAACGATTAGAAGATGGTTCTCTCACCATGATGTTAGACTTGGGAGGAGCAGTGTTCTCTCGCTGAGGTAGTTCTTCATAGTCGTCCCAGCGGATCAGTCTCGGCAAGTCGGCGAAGTCCCTCAGCAGAGGCCTCGTGGGGAAAGACTTCAGGGGGGAGAGGGTTGGGAACCTGAGAAAACAGACGGCATCAGGGGAAAGAAAGGAAAATTTCAATCAATGAGACAAAATAATTACTGGTGAGAGAATTAAAAAAATGTGCCTGAGCTTTGTTTTGATTTTTTTTTAAATTCAATTATATCATCCAATTTGCTTCATGGGAGTTTTTTTTCCGTTCACTTACTTTTAATTTTATTGGTATTTCATTGCTTTAGGAAATTTAATTGTAAGAAGGAAAAAAATTAAATGAACAAATTAAAAAAACTAACGGTCACATTGCCTTAGTTTTTCTCCCCTGCGAATAAAAGATACACAGAAGTTTAAATATTAACATCAAAATCAAATCACTTGATATCCAATGTTTTCAACAGCACTGTATCATTTTTTAAATAATTTTTGGCCATAAAATGATGTTTTATTTTTTTTAATAAACTTCTTGTATGGTTATATTTTTAAACAAAGTGTGTATAAAAGTATTAATATAAATATATAAATGAATAAATTAAAAAATATATGTAATTTGATGTTTTAATATGCAATTAATGTTAAAATATTCACAGCATTAATTTTTGTGTTGCAATTACACTTACAGCTTTTAGATGGCAGCAGTCATAGCATCCTCCTCATGCAGCTAAGGGAAGTAAAATAAAATAGTGGTGATGACTGAGGACGAGAGGATACAGTGACTCCAGCATCTTTTAAAGCTGATGTTTGGACATATTTTGTTTTGAAAACAAATGAAAGAAGTTAAGACTTTGTCAAGAGTTATTTATTTCAGTCTGGTTTTAGGAAAGCCCACAGCACAGAGACCGCCCTGGTTAAGGTAAGTTACGACCTACTGATGGCCTCTGATCAGGACCATGTTTCAGTTCTTGTTCTTCTAGATCTCAGTGCTGCATTTGACACTGTTGACCACCAAATCCTTCTACAAAGGCTAGAAAACCATATAGGCATATGTGGAACTGCTCTAAACTTGTTTAAATCTTACCTGTCGGATAGAACGCACTATGTACATGTCAACCACCTCTCATCGACACACACTAAGGTCAGCTATGGTGTCCCACAAGGTTCTGTTCTTGGTCCAATCCTATTCACAATCTATAGGCTCCCACTAGGGGACTTGATCAGAAGACACTCTATAAACTTTCACTGTTATGCTGATGACACCCAACTCTACTTGTCCATGAAGCCAGATGAAAGAAATCAGCTAACACAACTACAGTCCTGTATTACAGATATCAAGTCCTGGATGACCAAAAACTTCATCCTATTGAACTCGGAAAAAACTGAGGTTTTACTAGTTGGTCCGAAACATCTCAGACAATCATTAACTAATGATCTAGCTTTACATAATGGACTTGCTCCTGCTACTAGCACCACTGTAAAGAATCTAGGTGTATGCTTTGACGAGGACATTTAACTTACTTCCATCTTCGTAACATTTCAAAAATCAGGCACTTCCTTCCTTTGGATGCTGCTGAGAAACTCATCCATGCTTTTGTTACCTCCAGGCTGGACTAATGTAACTCTCTTCTGTCAGGATGTTCTAAGAAGTCTCTCAGAACTCTTCAGCTCATTCAGTACTCTGCAGCTCGTGTCCTGACTAAGACTAAGAGGCGCGAACACATTTTCCCTGTGCCTTCTTCTTTACATTGGCTTGCTGTAGAATTTCTTTTAACCTATAAAGCCTTACATGGTGTAGCACCAACATACATTAAAGATCTAATCCAAACGTATCAACCCTCTAGGACCTTACGATCCTTAAACTCAGATCTATTAGTTATACCTCAAATCTCTAAATGTAGATTTGGAGCCAAGGCCTTCAGTTTTTAATCCCCTCTTCTGTGGAACCAACAACTGGCTTCAGTCCGGAGGGCAAACATCCTCTCTATGTTTAAAAAGAATCTTAAAACCTTACTTTTCCATAAAGCCTATAATAAGCCTTAGTGTTTATCTTAGCTGTTATAGGCTTAGAATGCTGGAGGAGTTTTAGACACCAAGCTCTGTAAGGGCTCCACCTCCAGAGCTGCTGCTGATCCAGGATCTCCACAACGTCATCAGATCCCGAGTTCTCTCCAGCACCTCC
This sequence comes from Callionymus lyra, assembly GCF_982586985.1. NCBI lineage: Eukaryota > Metazoa > Chordata > Actinopteri > Syngnathiformes > Callionymidae > Callionymus > Callionymus lyra. Next base: position 25,906,956 of record NC_141830.1, on the reverse strand, counting down.
GTGGACTCTTCTATACTCTCCTCTTTTCTCTCACTGTATCCTCCCTCACTCTTCTCTTTATCCATCTGTCTGCACAGTGTTTCACTTATTGCTCATTGTTGAATTGCTGGGATCTGTTTTTCCTTTCTCCACTATACTCTAAGTTCAACTGTAAGGTGTCTTGAGATAACTTTGTTATGATAAGACACTTAAAATAAAATTGAATTGACTATGGTCTATAAATTCTTCAAAACCAGAGTCAAGTACTGGACAATACTACACATATATCCTTGTTACTACACTATCGCTATATGTCGTATCGTTAAAAAGTCTTATGAAATATTAAGAGTTGCAGTTCTTTACATACATTATTCACAGTACTTCAACTTACTCCATGTATTTTTAATTATGTATGAAATTGTTTAAGTGACACATTTGAACAATTAAAATATATAGACAAGAATATCAGGAGATTATTTGAAAATATAATAGTATAATTAGTATTACCACTAAAATACTGTTTCATTTTAATCTATGTACACGTAATTGTTTGATAAAATTGCCATTTTTGATTTCTACCTGTACAGTTGACCGTTGTCCTCGAAATCCTCGGTGCCGTGGCGACCTTTGACATCCTCAATGACGTGGGCCTTTAAGAACTTCCTGAGCAGCTGTAGAGTCTGGTGTCGAGTCACTTCGGGGCCAAAGTTGTAGTTGTGTCGCAGCAACTTGTGAAGATAATCCACGGCCTCGGATCCGCTGAAGCTGCAGTCGTAGTAGCGGAAGTTAGCCCAGTGTCTCTTCAGCGGCATCCCTCCTCGAAACAGCTTGATCGTCTCGTTCCACTGCGACAAAACACACAGGAGACATTGGTAGTTTATTTATTAACTTGTTTTTCACATCAGTCAATCTGTAGGTTTTTAAACAACTGTAAACTCATGTGGGTTTTTATCTGACATTTACAAAAGTATACTTTTTAGCTACAATCTTAAAACCAGAAAAAGTTTATAGCCAGTAAGCACAACACAGGACTTGTTTGAATTAAATCAGTGAAAATAAATAAATGGAATGAACAGGAGACCAGTATATTAAATTGAGCGTATACAAATTAATAATTTTTCATTCAGTTCATTTTTGAGTTGCAATTAAACTCCCTGGAGTCAATGGTGCAGCCATATTTTTAATGTAACTGCACATTGTTCTTTTAAATAAACTGAACAAAAAAAAAAGAGAAGAAATTCACAACACCAGAGTCAAGTACTGGACAATACTATACATATATCCTTGTTACTACACTATCACAACACCAGAGTCAAGTACTGGACAATACTACACATATATACTTGTTACTACACTATCACAACACCAGAGTCAAGTACTGGACAATACTACACATACAGTATATCCTTGTTCCTACAGTATCAATATATATCGTATCGTTGACCATGTATCGTGATACATATCGATCGCCAGATCTTTGCCAATACACACTTAACATTACATAATGCTGTTTTTATGCCTTATGATCAATTATGTGATTTATAATAATTTATAAATCTGATCATTTTATGTGTTGTGTGCTTATTATGGAAGTCATGTGATAGTTTTAGGGTGAGTGTGATCAGTATAAATGTAAATATTACATATAAAATATTTTTAAGGAATTGTATACATAATATAGATTTTAAAAAAGCATCAGAAATGAGTATAATGTCTGCGACATTCATCAGCGTTTTTAAATTAGCAGAAAGAAAATGAAAGTGAGGGCGAGAACAGACAAAAAAACAGGGTCATCACAATCAGAAGATGTTTCTTCTGAATGTTAAGAACTGAAAACCTGTCGGGAAAGAGTAAAAATGATGGCAGTAAAAGTCAAAATAGACAAAAGAAAGAATATTAAACGGATCACAACGAACAGACGTTAAAGTTACGGAAGTAGTTACCAAGAACATCTTAAATGTGTTGATTTCAATATTATTGCATATATGCTGCTCATCCAGACTGTTGACGACTCACCGGTGTGACAGATGCCTTCGAAGGGCAGAATCTTTAAAAGGACACTGAGCAAAAGAAGCTTATTTAAGCACCTAATCTACCGTCTGGTGGCTTTTGAAATTGGAGAGTGCAGCCGAGGGAATTCTAGACGAGCAAGATCTAATATATTCAACTTTTTATTCAAATAACTTTTATGAATCGACTTCTAGAGGTTTTTAAGGTCTTCATTTAAAAACCATTATTTCAAAAGTAGAGCGCTCCGAGCACATTATTTTCTGTCTGTTTGACGAGAGCGCTGTAGCGTCAGTACTTGGAGTTCTTGTGAGCCCTTGAGCAAACGCATTTAGCAACCCTAAAACAATGTATCCTCTCCTCTTCAGTCATTGCCAGGATCACTATTAATTTCTTATTGTATCAATACTATGATGTTGATTGGCAAGAATATAGTGATACAATACATATCATGATACAGGGTCAACAATAAGATATATTGTGATACTGTAGGAACAAGGATATACTGTATGTGTAGTATTGTTGATTACTTGACTAAGAATTTACATACCACATGACTCTTGATGAAGTCGTAACTGCTTTCTTTTTTTTTTAAACCAAAATATGAACAAACATCAGCTTTTAAAGCTACACAGCTTTGGAAGTTTATTCCAAATCACTGAAGTCTTGTAGGTTAAGAAACAAGTTGCTAGAATAACATTTTCGAGTACATTATAAACTTAATGTGATTTCAGTTAAATACCTTTTCTGTTCGTTAGACTAGTCCCTTTGAGAATTATATTCTAAAAACAAACATAAATCCAGATTCATTGTATGTCAATTTAAACCGTGATCATTCATGACATTTCCTGCACACATTGTCGAAATAAGTGATATTTACTTGTGCAGATTAATATTTGTACCTACTAGGGGTGTCAACTTTTACAATTTACTCAGGGGTTCTGTTTCAACACCCCCTGAATCCCATCGTAGCAAAGCCATTCCAGTAGTTAGACAACAATTATTTATTATTGTAGACCCGATTAAAATGGGTACTAAATTATAGCCAACATAACACATTAATTGTATGTATTTTTCAGACTATGAGGCCGATTTAAAATCCTATAATTTAATAAAAAATCGACTGTGTACCTTATAAGCCTTAAGTATTAAATCTGGTTGTACTCACTGACAGATTTTATGTGATACAAATCTGTCAAATTGTGTTAAGTCTACTAACCTCTCAGTGAAGGTTTTGAAGATGTGGATTTAAATTGAAACTGATCACAATAGTACCAACAAAATGAAGGTTAAGTGCACAAAAAACACAACTCAACAAAACGCTGACTCACAGGGAGAAAAGAGATAATATAGAGTTTAATCCAATGATTTTTCTCGCCATTTTAAAGCATTATTCATTGAATTAAACGTAACAAAGAGAGTCACAGACTCTTGTTACTTCAGAGAGAATCTTTTTCAGACAGCAATGATCAGTAAAACAGAAATAGAGTATTTTTATTAGGATTTTTGTATTTGACACACAATCACACAATGGCCTGGTATTTGAACGCATCACGTTTAAACAATAGTCAACAGCTTCATTTGACACGTGACAAGAACAATACGATTAAAATAACTTGAAATACATTTTTTTTAACTGTGGGATGGAAATAAAACACGTAAAACATAAATATCGTAAGAAGGTGTACTACATGTTAGAGCAAGTAGTTCTTACGTGGATAGAAAAAATGTTATTTGTTGAAGACAAATCAAAGTTAAAGTCCGTGCGTTTGGCGTCAAAGTTTAAACCACAATATATCGTCGAGTAACGTTGTTAAAACTGTATATGTAAACTAAAAACAATGATAACTAACTTAAGAAAAAACATAAAGTAATTCGCTGACGTTTCCTCAAACTCACCAGTTTAGTTGCTCTGTACGGACCCGCTCCAATAACTGCGCCTTCCATCCCGGAAACGAAGTCAATCCTCACTCGGTATCAACACATTTACGGGGATTACTTTTTAAAACACTTTTGTTTAAAAAAAAAAAAAAAGCTTTTTGTTTTTAAACAAAAGTTCAGCAACAGTCGTTGCCCGGCGCGACCAACTTTGAATCTGTGACGTCACGCCGGCGGAACGACGTGATTTGAGGAAAAGCTGATCACGTGATCCGCAAGAATGCGGGACCTGTTCCCGTGTGAAAACAATTCAACAATAAATACGATTTATTTGAATTTGAGAGATTTTGGAGAGACTGTGAAAAGAATGCGCGAACATTTCCTCCTAAATGAATAAATAATAATTACCAATACAAGTTACAAGTTAAAATGTAACTTTATTGGTAAGGAAAGCAAATAAAACTTTAAATTTCAGTTATGCTGTAAAAAAATGTAATGGATTACATTTATTGCCTGAGTGAAGCTAATAAACATCTCTTAGGTGAAAAAAAACCACCTTTATAACAATCCTGTCACAAACAATTAAATATTGATCAAATGAAAAAAATATCAATTTGAACACTTTCTTGTTTTATGTTAATACGTTGAAGAGAATCAAGTTTCCTCACAATTATCATGATATTATCACGGTGTAGAATGAGTAATAAATAAATATGTAAATACATTTCCAGTGTACATAATGTTGAATAAATTGTATTTTCACTGTTTTATTTATATTCTTTAATGTCAAACTGGTTTTAAAACACGGGTTTTATAATAAATACTGTAAATAAAATCGTTGGTGATCGTTTCATAATAATTCACATATACGTATTGATTATAAATATAAATAAAGAGAATAAATAACGATCAGTTCAAGATACTCAACCACATCTTTCTGTACACATGGACTTAAAAAAACCCATTTCCTGGCCACGTTGATGCAACGACATCATAAATCATTCTTCAACTCAATTATCTGTGAACCAGAAGAAGCTTCAGCAGCATCTCTGTAAAGATCCATCACCTGCGTGGCACTGACTCACTGACGTCAGATGATGGATCTGAGAGGATGGAGCTGGAACATCAGTGAGAAACTACCTTCGTCCTGGAGATTCTTTACACCACAGTTATATATTTTTTTAAATGATTTAAAATGCAAGCAAGATGTTTCCAGAAACGTTATTAAAAAATAATATGTTATTATTGCTTGTTGCGTTTTTCATACCTTGCATTATTCTTTTCTTTTTTTTAACTTTTGTAAAGCAAAATTAGTTCCTACGTGAAGGTGTGTGATGTATCAGTGTTTTCACAGCATAAAAGAAAATCCATTATTGTTATCCACTTTTTTCCCCTCATTTTTATGTGTTTTTAACTATAAAATAATTGATTTGAATAAATGAATTTAATCATTTCTATATTTAAAGGTTTAAGTAGCTTTTCTTGAATAATTAAATTGAATTATCTGTGTATTAAAAAGTATATTTAGTTTTAAATAATATACATTTAAAATTCAAAAACATTTTCAAATTGAATTCATTTTTACTAACATATTGCATTTAATATATCGATTCCAATAATTATGAATTTATCCTTTAACTTCAATATAATTTTGATTTGTTATTACTTTTTTATTAAATATAAAATGTTACTGTTGTTTTCATGTTGAATTTTAAAGTCTACAAATGAAAAATAGAATAATATAATTTATAATATATTTTTAAACTTTTGGATATAGTGTATCAAACTCTATGAATATAAATGTTTTCTTCTTCTTTTTTTTATTAAATCAAAAGGAAAAAATAAGTAATGATTTCATTAAATTATTAAATAAAACACGACTACATAAAAAAAATAAAAATAATATCAGTTATTCAAAATTCTGATGCTACCAATATAATTTTCCATATAATGTTTCAGAAAAATATTATGGAAAATAGTAGTTTACTGCTGATTATGTCTTAACCTTATGAATAAACTAGTTATGATCACATGTTTTTAATAATAGAAATATATTGTCAGCTAATGGTACCTTAAGCTGTGGCAGCAGGAGATGCATTCAAAGACTATAGTATTGAAAGGTTTTCTTTCAAGCATTGTATGTGGAGATCGTGGTGTGACGAGCACGGTGACCCATGGCAACAGTTGCCGGATTGTTCCCATCACTCTCCACATGAAGGTCTTGCACATCAGAGGATGCTAAAACAGAGTTTATGACCTTTTCCTTCGTCGGTTCAGTCGCGACCATCCGAAGGTCGGGGCCATCGTCATGGCAGCTTCGGGTCCGGAGCCAATTATTCCAGACATGATTGTGTGGCCCTTCAACGGTGACACAACTACAAGATTCACTCGAACCCAGACTCGCCTGTCGAAGGTTGGTCTGTTTAAGTCAACATGGTGTTAATGACGAAGGTTGTAGCGTTTAGAGAAGCTGTGTCAAACTCAAGTGTTTGAGGATCATAGATTATGATGTAAAGACGTCCAATAACAGTAAAAATGAGGTTCAAGGAAAATAATTTTATATGAATTGTGACTGATTGATAACATTCAGCTCTCGTTTAATTTTAAAAAAAAATACTTTGGATTGTAGAGAAAAACCCAAGAACAAGTTGAATGTATTATGAAAAACAAGCTTTGTATTCATTAGTTTCATCATGAAAACATGTAGGTTTGGTTTTAAACTACATGATATAGAGATAGAAATAAAATGATGAATTAAAATGCTTTAAATTGTATTTTTTGTTAATAATTTTGTTTTGCTTACCATAAACAAAGCAAATTAAACGGTGGCCCCAAAGTTCAAAAACAAATTTACACACTTTAAAAACTAAATTTAGAAAAAAAAATGTGAAACAGAACAAAACAAATTTATGAAACACATTTACAAATATAGGAAATTGAACATTCAGTTTATTAAATCGCATACTAGCGTACTCAAAGTTAGTATTTTTAGTGCGTAAGTGCGTCTCAATTCTTGTGCCATGCACACTAAATTGGCGTACTAAAACTCCCACAAAACTGAGTATGGTTCGATGGACACCATCTACCCTAAACGGTTGCCACCTTAGTGACGTTGTAAACGGAAGTTACGTCATATATATATGCATATATATGCATATACTTACAGGTGTATTTTCAGCAGCAGGAGGATGAGACGTCTTCAGTGCTGATACCAGCGTAAATATCACGCGAATATTTCGATTCTTATATTTTTTCTTTATTTCTTTTTCCAAACTTGAAAAAATGTGCAGCCAGCAGGTGTCGGTGATAGCGTTCCAACAGCTGGTTGCAACATCGTAAAATAGAAGTAGAAGAAGAAGCTGTCGCGTCTTATCCGGTTAGTGCGTAGCAGCAGTGTTTTATTTGAGACATACTATCTGTAGAGAATTTGCGTACTAGTTAGTATGCACACTATCCTGATGCATACTAACTTCTAGTATACTAGGAGAAGTATGCGATTTGAGACACAGCATTGGTCGGGATGAGGTAAGGAAACAGGGTAGGGAAGCAGGAATACTCAACGGTAGGACTCTGGTTACTGGGAAATCTGACAACAAGACAATGAATGTGACTTGAGAGTGGAGGCTTAAGAACACAGGGGAGCAATCAGCAGCAGCAGGGGGCATTCGTGTATGAGTTTGTAAATTTGTTTCTGAATTTGTAAATTTGTTTCTGAGTTTGTAAATTACTTTTTGAGTTTGTAAATTACTTTTAGGAAATCGTTATTTTTGTTTCAAAGTCTGTAGATTTGTTTTAATAGTTTGTAAAACATTTTTTTCCAAGTTTGTAAAACATTATCAAAGTTTGTAAATTTGTTTTACAGTTAGTACATTTGTTTCAAAGTCTGTAGATTTGTTTTAATAGTTTGTAAATGGGTTTTACAGTTTGTAAATTTTTTTCAAAGTTTGTAAATGAGGTTTAATAGTTTGTTAAGCCCATTCACTTATGTCAGTCAATGCAGCAACAGCTTTGAATATAGTTTTGTTTTTTAAATGAGTTTGCGACCAAAAGTACTCAAACATTTTTGCTCCGTGTGTGATTTAATTTGACACCAGGTTAAAAAAAAAATAAGCTGAACCAACTGATCCACCTCAGATGCCATTGCTGCTGCACTCCATTATCCCCTCCTCCACCTGGAGAATAAAGACTCCTATGTAAGGATGCTCTTTATTGACTACAACTCCGCCTTCAAAACAGTCATTCCCCACAAACTCACCCACAAACTGTCTGCACTTGGTCTGCACCACACCCTCTGTGACTGGCTCTTGGACTTCCTGACAGGCCGACCCCAGTCAGTCCGGATTGGAGACAATACCTCACTGAGCATCACCATAAACACCGGTGTGCCACAAGGATGTGTCCTCAGCCCCATCCTCTACACCCTGTTCACCCATGACTGTGTCGCATCCCACGAGGACAACATCATCCTTAAATTTGCAGATGACACAGCAGTGATTGGATGCATCACTGGCGGGGAGGAGGAGGCCTACAGGAGGGAGGTGGCCAGTCTGGTGGCGTGGTGTGAGGACAACAACCTCACCCTCAACACCGACAAGAGGAAGGAGATCATAGTGGACATGAGGAAGAAGAGGAAGCCTCATCAGCCACTATATACTTTCGAGAGCTTGAAGTAGAGAGGGTGAGCAGCTTCAAATACCTGGGCGTCCACATCAGCGAGGATCTTACGTGGACACTTAATACCACACAGCTGGTCAAGAAGGCACAACAGCGGCTGTATTTCTTGAGGAGGCTGAGAAAGTTCGGAATGTCAACAAAGATCCTCAAGAACTTCTACAGCTGCATCGTTGAAAGTATCTTGACCAGTTGCATCACTGTGTGGTATGGCAGCAGCACAAATGCCTGCAGAGAGTGGTGAAGACAGCTGAGAGGATCACCAGAACTTCTCTGCCCTCCCTGCAGAGCATATACCACCACAGGGTTCACAGTAGAGCTGCCTCCATCCTCAAAGATCCCAAACACCCCCAGCATGGACTGTTCACACTCCTGCCCTCAGGCAGCAGGTACAGGAGTGTGAAGTGCGGAACAACGAGACTGAAAAACTCTTTTTTTCCAACCGCCATCAGACTCCTCAACAGCTAAAACCACATCTACCTCATGCACTACTTGTACTTTTGTTGCTCTGTTTTTAGATTTTATTCTTTCAAATGTATATATTTAAATATTTATATAGTTTATATATGTATGTATATATAGATATATATACAGTGAAGAAAATAAGTATTTGAACACCCTGCTATTTTGAATAGAAATTTTAGAAAAATCCAGAAATCACAATCTATGATTTTTTAACAATTTATTCGTGTGATACAGCTGAAAATAAGTATTTGAACACCTGTCTATCAGCTAGAATTTTGACCCTCAAAGACCTGTTAGTCCGCCTTTAAAAGTCCTCCTCCACTCCACTGTATTATCCTGAATCAGATGGACCTGTGTGAGGTCGTGGCTGGATCTTCCAACATGACAATGACCCAAAGCACACAGCCAGGGTGTGGGGGTCCGGCGGGTGGGGCCTGTGGGTGCCTTGGGCCTGGTGGTGGTCACCGCTGGTGCCGCGATGGCCCCGTGCGCCGGCGGGGGGGTGGCCCGCTCCCGGGGGGTTTTTGATGGTGCGTGGGGGCGGGTGCTGGCGGGGGTGGCTGGGGTGGTGGATGGGGGTTGCGCTGGGGGCGGTGCTGGGGCTGGGCGGTTGCTGGTCCCGCCGACGGGGTCGGCGGGTGAGCCGTCGGGGGTGGGGCTGGGGCTGGCCGGGTGTTCTGGATGACCTTCCGGCCCCGATGGCTTCGCCTGGTCTGTGGTGGGGGGCCTGTCTTGGGGTGGGTGTCTGCTGCGGCGGTGGCTGTGGTCCTCTACCCGCCCTGTGTGGCATGTGCCGTGGTCGGGGGGTTTGTCGCCCTTGGTCCTGGGGGTTCGTGGCCGGGCTGGTCGGTCTTTCGGGGGCTTCCCGGGTGGGGGGGGGGGGGGCGCATTGGGGGGACGGCGGAGGCATTGGGCGGACCCATGTTACCGTAGTGACCATGTACCGCCCATGCAAGTGCTGCTGTCCCCCTCGGTGGTGCATGGTGGGTGGGGGCGGTGGCTGGGGGTCAGTACGTGTGATGGGTGGGGCCTCGGCACCTTAGAGACCGTGGACTGCCCATCGAATACTGCTGGCCCCCCAAACTTCCCTCATGGGGAGGTGGGCTGCGGCTGTTGGGGACGGTCTACAGTTCAAAGACTGGGGGCCGTTCCCGGACGGCTGCGGCCCCACTGCCCCCGCCCTGCCCGCACAACCGTGGCCCCCCTGTGACCCGGGGGACCTGGGCCGGTGCCTGGCCATTGCTCCCCGGGCTCATGCGGTGGCACTCAACCCGGCTACTGGCCGTGTCCGCAGGGTATTGGGGGGGTTCCGCCGCCGCTGCTGTGGTGGGTCCCCATCTCCTTGACTCGGTCCCCTGCTATGGACTTGTTGGCGGCCTGATGGGCTGGGGGTCCTCCGTCGCCCGGCCTGGCCCCGGGGCCCTATCCCCTGACTGGTTCTTCTGGCTGCCCCTCTGCCCCGGTGCCTGCGCCTGGTGCCTCCCCCTCTCTGCTTCCTCGGTCGTCCTCGCCTGTGCCCGTCCTCTCGCGCCCCCGGTGGTGGTCCGCCTTCTCGCTGGTGTTTGGGGTCGGCTCTGGTGGTTATCTCGCCTGCCGGGTCCTGGTCTCCCGCGGGTTCCTGCCGCGGCTTGGGCCCCTGTGTCTGGATCTGCTGTGCTAGGTATGTGCCCTCTGGCCTGGCTATTTCAACCCCCCCCCCCCCTCTCCCCTCTATATATCTTCACCCGTCACCGGAGTCTGTATACCTGTGTATTGTCTACATTTGTCCCAAACCCACACCTTTTTATTTCTCTCCCGGAGCCCCAGGGATCCACCTCCAGAGCTGCTGCTGATCCAGGGGTCCACCTCCAGAGCTGTTGCTGATCCAGGGATCCACCTCCAGAGCAGCTGCTGATCCAGGATCTTCACCACGTCATCAGATCCCGAGTTCTCTCCAGCACCCCCATGGACCCTCCTACACTCTCCTCTTTTCTCTCACTATATCCTCCCTCACTCCTCTCCTTATCCATCTGTCTACCCCCCCATCCTTCCTCCCAGCCGGTCAAAGCGGCAGGCCGTCAACAATGAGTCGGGTTCCGCTCGAGGTTTCTGCCTTCTAAAAGGAAGTTTTTCCTCGCCATTGCTCACTGTACAGTGTTTTGTTTCTTGCTCTTTGTTGAATTGCTGGGATCTATTTTTCCTTAATCAACTGTAGTCTTATTTCAACTGTATAGTGTCTTGAGATAACTTTGTTATGATATGACACTTTAAATAAAATTGAATTGAATTGAATTGAAAACCAAGGAGTGGCTTCGTAAGAAGCATATCAAGGTTCTGGAGTGGCCTAGCCAGTCTCCAGACCTAAATCCAATTGAAAATCTTTGGAGGGAGCTGAAACTCTGTGTTTCTCAGCGACAGCCCAGAAACCTGACTGATCTAGAGAAGATCTGTGTGGAGGAGTGGGCCAAAATCCCTCCTGCAGTCTGTGCAAACCTGGTGAAGAACTACAGGATACGTTTGACCTCTGTAATTGCAAACAAAGGCTACTCTACCAAATATTAACGTTGGTGTTCAAATACTTATTTTCAGCTCTATCACATGAATAAATTGTTTAAAAAATCATAGATTTTGATTTCTGGATTTTTCTTTTTAGATAATCTCTCACACAGTGGACATGCACCTACCATGAAGACCCCTCCATGATTTCTAAGTGGGAGAACTTGCAAAATAGCAGGGTGTTCAAATACTTATTTTCTTCACTGTATGTTTATTTTTTACTGTGCACTTTTGTTTGGGGAACAAAGTAAGAATCTCATGGTACGTAGTACCTATGACAATGAACGCTTTGAATCTTGAATATTCAGTGAAGTTAAAATGTTCACAGAAGTAAATCTCAATCATAATAAAAAACATGATCATATATTTCACATCACATTATAAAACATATTTCTGTAACGCGGTGTTCGGTGATTTCTTTTAATGAGGTTTCATGGGTCTGTGTGTGTTTTTGTGTTGTTTTTATACGACTGTTATCAGGTTATAATTGTTGCTGCACACGTCAATGACTTCTCCTGCTGTTATTGGAACTTTGTTGTGAGAGGAAAAATATCTTTAATATCATTTTAGGTTCTTCAGATAAAGTCTTATTGTCTCGGTTTGACTGACTGCAGCTAGAGAAAGAAAAAACAACTTTAGAGTGCATTATGGGAAATAACTTGCTGGGGAAGCGAGAATTTTTTTTCTCCGTCACGTCCATAAAACACAGGTTTCTCTTCGAGCGAAAGAGAAAATAAAACGTCAGAGAAAGTCCTTGAGGAAGCAACGGTTGGGAAAATAGTTTTTCTCGGACAAGCTTGTCACAATACATTTATATTCAGTGGGTAAGGAACGTAATCTTGTGGAGACTTTTACCCACTGTATTTTAACACTGCTTTAAGAATGCATTGACGTCTCCATTAACTCTTCATTTTCTATACATTTCTAGATCAAATTTTGACATTCGTGATCTGCTCTTGCAGAGAAACAATCGTTCGATGTTGAGTTGAGAGCAAAGTTGTTGAAACAAACAAAACCAAATGAAACAAACATGAAGGTTTATATGACATAGATGACATTGACCTGGTCAAGTCTTACAATAGGAGCTGAAATTCTGGGAATCTCCATTTTTATTGTGCTATAAACATGGGTTAAATTTCATAGAAAATAGGATGAATTTTCATAGGGGTCTCCTGCCCCCTTACCTTTAACAAAAGCAGCAAAAATTCTGGAAATCCCCCTTATATTTACTATATATGGTTCATTAAATAACAATTTGATGCATTTGAATTTGAAATGGGGTCTTCTGCCCCATTACCTACCTCCTAACCTCATACAAAATATTAGAATTTTTCTTACTTATTAAATAATACTTATGGTTTCATGCTAATCAAGTTTTCAATTTCCATGGGGGTATTATATCACCTTATTACAAGGAACCAACATTCTGAATTCCCCCTTTTTAGCATCTACTAATATGGTAGATTTTAATCAAAATTGTCATGTTCGTATTTTTCATGGAGGTCTTCTGCCCCCTTTCCTGCCCCCTTACAATTGATAAAAGGAGCTGAATTAATTGAAATCTCTCTTTCCTATGTAGTATATTATATATATGGTTTAATAATAATCAAAACCTTTCAAAATTGTATTTTTCATAGGGGGCCCATGCCCCCTTTCCTGCCCCCTTACCTTTAACAAAAGGTGCTGAAATCTTTGAATATAATCCTTACATAGAATTTATAATTTATGGATTAATTTTATTCACATTTGGAAAGATTTTAAATCTGACAGGGGTCCTCTGCCCCCTTTTTGCCCCCTTACATTGAACAAAAAGCTCAAATTGTGGGAACAATTATTTTGATTATTTATAATAAAATGGTTTAATTTCACTTAAAATTTGACATTTAATGGCATGGTCTCCTGCCCCCTTACAAAAGATGCAGAAATTCTGGAAATTATTTCTTACTTAGTATGTAATAAACAATTTCCCGAAGGAGACCTCCTGAGGGATCAATAAAGTTTTACCTTACCTTACCTTAATATATATGGATTTATTTTAAACAGGACATGTTGGAAAATTTAATGAGTGTCTTATGTCCCCTTTTAGCCCCCTTGCATTTACAAAAGGGCTGAAATTCAAATTATCCTTTACTTAACATGAACATTTGATGGTTTCATTTTAATTTAAAAAAGGACATGTTTCAATTTCCATGGGGGGGAGACAGAAACGTGACATCCAGGGTGAGTATTTCTAAAAATATTTCAGAGATTAGGACACGAGTCTTTAATTTGATTGTCATTATTGAAAGTTTAACCTATTCAGCTCTCAGTTCTGACATCCATGAGACACCAAATCATGTCGCCCGGCTGCATCGGTGCCACATTTACACTCCATTCAAACCATTAGAGGCACAAAGAGTGTGATCGTGATTGAACGAGCATCTGCTTTACCGTCACTTATCGTTGCCATGGAGACGGAAACACCATCATCACCTGGTTTTGGACCGTGTCTCTTCCTCTTTTCTTCCTCATCTCTTCCTATAGAACTAAACATGTTTATGGACCAGCCATTATAGGACACCCCCCCGCCCCCCCAGGTTGATGAGATGATCCCCCTGTGATGAGACCAGTTCATGATGCAGGAGGAACAGAACATTTCCGTGGGAGAGCAGCATCTCTGGAGATTCTGAACCCTGTGTTGTGCTGACCAGTGCAGGGTTCGCTCTGATTCGAGATTCCGGGAACGTTTCACACCAGTCAGAAACATTCATCCAAGTTGCTGAAATGCTCGGGTAATGAATCAAGAATCAAGTGGGTATAAATCAGAGTTTAAATGAGTCACTTGAAATACACAATCTTTATTGAAATGACCCAATTGCATTGATACAATTATAACAAAGTTATATGTGGTTAAGTCAATTCGATAAACACAATTAAACAAGAACAGAAACAAAGTTCAATAAAAAGAACAAAAATAAAAAATGACATAAATCTAAGTATAAAGAACATGAATCAAAGTAAAATAAGGTAAGGTAAGGTAAGGTAAAACTTTATTGATCCCTCAGGAGGTCTCCTTTGGGAAATTGTTGAAATAACACAAAGAAAAAGATAAAAAAGATTAACATAGAATAGACTTCTGCCCCCAAACTCAGAATTAAACAATCTAATAACACGAGGAATGAATGAGTCTCTGAGTCTATTAGTGTTGCATCATGGGAGGAGCATTCATGCTTCATCTGCTTCTCTGCTCACTGATGACAGTGTTCAAAGGATGATGTTATCATCATGATGGACAGTAGTTTGTCCAGTGATGTCCTCTCAGCAACTGTCACCAGTGAGTCCAGCTTCAACCACAGAGCTCCTGATCAACCTGCTGACACTTGGACACGTTCCCACCTCAACACACCACAACATCAAACCACCTCAGACTGGTAGAACATGCAGAGGAGCTTCCTGCAGATGTTCAGTGATCCTCCTCAGAAAGTACAGTCTACTCTGAACTTTCTTAGTTCCTTAGTGTGACTTGCTATTTCTTACATTTGAAAGATATCCTTGACATTAAAGATATCATCCTTGACCTCCTTTATATCTATCTATATTTGTTACCCACTGTTTATTATTAGAAGAACCGCTGACTTGGTGGGAACTTGAGAACGACCCAGTTCACACAGATGTAAGTAGTACCAGGACTTGCATCATGTAATACGTTGTATTGATTATTATTATGCGGCGCCTGCAGTGGCCATTTCATGCTCAACCTCGCACTGAAAGGACCATTTCCCATCACGCCCTGCGCTGGGAATCTTTCCCCAGGACATCATGGCAAAGGTCCACATCACAGACTCGTTGTATAACAAAGCGGGCGTGATTACAGCTGGATGAAGGAGTGAAGCCATTATAACGTCATGATGGACTCTCGTAACCTCTCGTTCGTCCAGATTTCAGAGCAACTTTATAAAGTAATAAGTGTAAAACGTGGTCAAGATGTGGAACTTACTGCATCTTGGAGAGGAAGACTTCAACGTTTCAAACACGGGAGTCAGGAGAGAATTGGCATGATTCTGAGAATCTTGGATCAATTCATGTGTTTCTGTCAAACCACCATGAATTCTATGTCGTTGTAAGTAAGTAAGTAAGTTTCTAAGGTGAGGTTTGTCCCGAAGTTCGGCCATTATTTTGACATGAGACCAAACAAAAGAAAAGTGCAGAGTAATCAGTTTCAAACCGTCTTTAAATGTCTCATATTTCCCCTCGGTTGAATTAAAACCATATGAATCTGGTAAAATCACACAGAAATGTAACTGTAGCATCTATGTCAGTGTTATGTTTGGTTTTTATAAAGCAACAGCACATTTTTAATGGTAATTTAATGCATGATTTTCATCACAAAATCTTTTTAATGTAAATAAAGAAGAAGTAGAAAACAAATAAATCCCGATTAAATGTATTTACAGTTGGTTGTTGCTGCCCTCTGGTGGCGAAGTTGCATCTTCATCTTAATTTGAATTTTCACTTCTTACACACAAAAGTACGAGAGAACTACGTTGGCCTGGAAATGCAAAACAAAATTATAAACTAAAAGAAATTTGTTTCATGACTTTTCCGCAGGCAACCACCTCTAGGTGGCGCCACAATATAATTTAGAGGCCAAACTGCTGACACAGATTCACATTTACAAAAAAAAATTGAGATTTTTTTTTATTTCTTTGAGGAAAATGTGAAAATATTTCAGAGTTTGTACATTTGTTCTAGAAATAATGAATTTGTGTGAGAGTTCGTAAATTTGTTTCACAGGAAAGTTTATCTTAAATGTTACTAATGTAGGAAATCTCATATTAATTTAGATCCATGAAATTATAAATTTGATTCAGGAAATTATAAATTTGTGTGAAAGCTTATACATTTAATTCAGGAAATAATACGTTTTTTGAGTAAGTGAGGAGGTAAGTAAAGGTTATTTCTGAAGCGCCTTTCTAAACCGGAGTCACAAAGTACTTTAACAATCAAAAACAATACACAGTTAAAATATATACTTTAAAAGATCAAGACACATAAGACACACACAGAAAATCAGGGAAAAGCTCAAATAAAAGTGTCTTGAGATGTTTCTTGAAGGAGTCAGTTGATCATCAAACACAGAGATAATTTCAAAGCTTAGGAGCAACAGTCTGGAAGGATTTCTCTCCTCTGGTCCGGAAGCGTGTTCAGGAACCATCAGTAGATTCTGATCCACAGACCTCAGAGCCCGAGCTGGGGTGTAAGTCTGGATCAGATCACTGATGGAAGGTCTGACCATGAATAGATCTGAAAGTAAGAACCAATTTTAAAATAATCCTGAAAGAAACTGGCAGCCAGTGAAGAGTTTTAAGGATCGGAGAAATGTGAGTTACTCTACTAGAGCGGCTCAGAATTCTTGCTGCAGAGTTTTGTATTAAATGCAGACGAGACAGATCCTTCTTGTTAAGACATGACAATAAACTGCTACAACAGTCCAGACGAGAAGACACAAACACATGGATTACAAGCTCCAGATCATGTTGTGACAACATTTTCCTAAGTTTAGTTGAAACAGTTTCTGGTCAGTTTTCTTCAGTGTTGAACTAGAGACATGTCTTTGTCAAATACAACACCCAGGTTTCTCAGGCTCAGTTTGACAGACCGACCTGATCACTCAAGTACTGGAACCTTATCATCAGGAGCAATAACCAGAGGTTCAGTTTTGTCCACATTTAGCTGTTTTGTTCGAGAGTTTGTAAATTTGTTTCAGGAAATTATACATTTGTTTCAGGAGGTTATAGATATGGTGAAAGTTTGTACATTTAATGTCAGCAAATAATTAGATTTGTGTGAGAGTTAGTAAATTTGTTTCACAGGAAAGTTCGGTTCATACATTAGTTCATCTTTAATGTTACTAATATCTCATGAAAGAAACATTACAATTTAAAGTATTAAATTGAAGTCAATATTGCAAAGTAATAATTGATAAAGGTACATTGGTATAAAAATAATATAAAATTAATTCCTAAATGCTAAATTCATTTGAAAGTTGACAACAGTGAACAAGAAAATTAAAAGTTAATATTGAAATATATATTAAATAAATTGACGATGTTCAAGTTACAAACATAAATAAAGTTTCAATAAACAAAACGTATTTTAAATAAATGTGAAAGTTTACTTTGTACGGTTAACCACTAGATGGCAGCATTGCAACATACATGGCTGCGTAAGCTAGTCTCGCACATGGTTTAGTTTACTCATTTATTTTCTCGTTTAAATCAAATTGAACATGTGTATCAAACAGTGAAATAAGTCATATTTTTGTTTTTAAAATAAAGTTGTAATGATGGTCTTATGTTGTTAAAACGTAAACATGTGCAGAAACCTTTAAATCAGTGAAAGGAAAATCTTTGTCTTTGGGTTGTTGAGTTAAAATTTCAGGAAATAATTAAAAAAGAAAATACGACTTATTCTTGTGTTTTTGTTTCTCCCAAATGTGGTCGACAGTGTGGAATCCTGAAGGAGAACTCGTTTACTTGTTTCCTCTTGACTTGTTTCTCAAGTGAGGACTTTGTTTTTCTGCGATTAAAATTCAACGAGGAAAAAAAAACTCAATGGAGTGAAATAAGAAAAACAAGGAACGGATCAGCCGGAAGGTAAAGAGCAGCCATTGGTGTTTCATTATTGATGTTGAGGCTGTTCTGGTTCTTCCCTGCAGTGTTGTTTCCATGCTCCGCCGCCCACTGAGAGGACCGTTTCCCATCATGCCCTGAGATGTTGAGAATCTTTCTCCAGCAACATCATGGCAAAAAGTCCATTTTGATGACATCACAAATGGCGCCCATTTTTTTTACCCCTTCTGGTAAGAAGAGTCGTGGATGGTTGAACTTTCATATCTGCTCGTCCAAAGACCAACACAGCGTTCCTGGCATCCGGGGCCACCTCTGGTGGTGCTGC
The DNA here is from genome assembly GCF_982586985.1 of Callionymus lyra. Lineage (NCBI taxonomy): Eukaryota > Metazoa > Chordata > Actinopteri > Syngnathiformes > Callionymidae > Callionymus > Callionymus lyra. Next base: position 25,888,485 of record NC_141830.1, on the reverse strand, counting down.
CGCGACTTCATCATTCTGTCTGAGAAAAACTCAAACCCTCTTAATTCTTCCGTTCGAGGCAGACACACAAACGAGCGGGAAAAGCTGAATAAACATGATTAAACTGAGGTTTATTATCGTCTATTTTGTCTCTCAAACTTTCTAAAATGAGATGTTTTTTAAAGGATAAAAAAGTATATTGTTGTTGTTTTTGTGTCAGTGTGGAAATACATCTTTTAAATACCCTTGAAAGGTCACACATTTAATAAACATTAATTCATTCGTTTTCTATCACTTTATCCCTTGTGGGGGTCGCGGGGAGACCAGAGTCCATCCCAGTATCTTAGGGCGAGAGTCACACCCTGCACAGGATGCCAGTCTGTCTCAAGACACACAAAGACACACAAACATTCACACACACACACAGTCATACCTACGGACAATTTCCCCAAGTCCTCAATCAACCTCTTTATGTTTTTGGACTGTGGGAGGAAACCGGAGTGCCCGGAGTAAACCCACGCAACACGGGGAGAACAAACAAACTCCACACAGAAAGGTCACAAGTTGGCTCGGCCTGGAAGCGAAACAGCAACCTTATGTAAACATATTAAAATAAATTAAATATATATAATCAAAGTATAAATTATTATATTGGAGACATGATTTACGGCTGCTGCCCCGTGACACCTTCATAAAACAAACTAAAAGATTGTAACGTCCACACGTGAAGTGTCGACGAAGCTTCATGAAACAGTGTCATCATCTTCAGAGTCCACTAGATGGTAGTGATGTGTTGATGAAGCTTCATGAAACAGTGTCATTATCTTCAGAGTCCGCTAGATAGTAGTGATGTGTTGATGAAGCTTAATGAAACAGTGTCATTATCTTTAGAGTCCACTAGATGGTGGTGATGTGTTGATGAAGCTTCATGAAACAGTGTCATTATCTTCAGAGTCCACTAGATGCACTATTTGTTTTGAACAAGTGTTCTAATGAAACATCATTTTTAAACTGATGGCGCCACCTATTTACCTCTGAACAACATGACTGACAAGCTTCATCAACACATCACTAGTTATAACTTTACCCTACTTTTGTACTTTTGTAGCGTGTGCATTTTTTTGTAATTATTATTGGTATATTTATCATTATCTTAATTATTATTGTGTTTATTTAAGTTTATTATATTTATTTTAATATTGTTTTATGTTTTATGTATTTATTTATTCATTCTTTATATATGATATCATGTGTTTTCTCTTTTATAATGTGGATTGTATGTGGTAATTTAATGTATATATCGTATAACTTAAATGTCCTAAATGTAGGAAGAATAAAGGAACATAATCACTATATTTATTTCTATAGTTTATGATTTTAATAAATATTAAACTAATATTTAATATTTATTTCATATTGACTTGAAAGTGTTTGTTGCCTCATACACATAGTTATCGTTCCTAAAATGAACTTATATTCTAAATATCCGTCCAATCAGCTGTTTCCCTTCTCTGCACACACACTCTTGACCTTGCATCTCGCCACACACACACACACACACAGACACACACACACACTCGGAGAAACATGGTTTTCCTTCAGACATGGCAACGGGCCAAAATAAATAACCTGTCCTCAGAGTGTCGGCGGAACCGCAAGAAACCCGAGAGCCGGTCCCGACCCGGGCGGCTCACAGGCCATCAAGCGAATGACTCGCTGAAACTTTAATTCTCCGAATGCATCATGTGGTTTGGAAACAAAATCAAATCGAGGGGACGGATCATCCTTCCCTCTTTGACGCCCGTCCAGAGGACGCTGGCATTTTTGATCAGGGCTTCATTTATTCATTTTCGCAGGCTCTGATTTCAGGGCCCGGTTACGCCGACTTGGGGGACAAACAGATGACATTGTATAGATGTAATTTAAGAGTCTGCAGGCTTCCATCCTCACTGATGAGCTGAGATAAGAGGCAGGTTTCTCGTGGAGAGAGAAACAGTCCTTTTAAAACGTATTCATATATAAGTATCATCAGAACTGACGCACATTTAAAACCCAGTTAAAGACGTTTTCAACAATAAACGTATAAATTCAAAGTGTGAATAAAAACATTGGCAGACGTTTCCACTCCTGGTCCGGTGTCACCTTTCTGATGTCACCTGTGACTTATTGAGGCTGTAAATGTGATTAAAGAAATGTTAGAAGAAGACAGGAAGCTACCTGTAAGACATACCTGACAGTGTGTGTGTGTGTGTGTGTGTGTGTGTGTCTACACAGAACTTGCTACTGTATAACCTGAGCATTGTGATGGAAACATATGTGTCTATGAAGTCTTCAAATTTGCTAAAAATACAATATATATATCGTAAAGAAAATATTTATGAAGTATAAATTATTTCAACACATGTTTAGATATGCATTGTGTAATTGTATTTATACACAACTTAAGTACCTGTTAGTAGAAATGCATCACATACAATATGTTTGCGTAGTTGAGTTGAGACGTTGCTTACGTTTCAAATCTTCGTTAAAATATTAATCAAGATTGATATTAAAACTCTAATTTTGCAAAAGTACTGTCAGTAAAAAGTCATTAAATTTTATGTTTTACTTGGTGGGAAAAGTTTATTTAGTTTTTTTCTGTACGTCGCACTTGTTTTGATATTGTGAACACATCTTAGTGAATCAACCTCAATCCTAATCAGCCCCTAAACTTTCTTGACTGAGTGAGTTATTGACAAAACACAAATGGGGATAATTTATTTAAGTAATAAGGAAATATAATTTCAATTCATGAAACAGTTTCTATTAGTGCTGAGTATTGTCAAGAATCTGGAGATTATGTTATGTATCACGATATACGTGTGACGATATGATATATTATGATACTGTAGTTACAACGATATATTGTTTCTAATCACTTTTTCTGGATTTTAAAACAAAGAAATTAGTTAATACTTTCTCTAATCAAATAAAAGTGTTCGTATTAAAGTGTTCTCAAAATATCAAGAACAAATGTAAACTCATATTAACAAAAGTTCATTACACAAACAATCTGGATCAACAAGTAATATCCAGTATCTTTCAGTGTTTCATTTAACTTAAAACTTTGTTTTAAATATGTCCAAACATCATCTTTTCAAAGCTGCTGGACTCTGGTGTTTTCTTTTCTTTTTCACTCATCGCTGGTTTTGTTGTTACTTTGACACGGTGGAAATGACGAATGTTGCCAACTAGTGGCCAGAGGTTTAATTGCAGCACACAAATGAATAAACACCGTGAATATGTCAGTGTTAATTGCAGAATAAAACATTGAAAGATTGTATTTTATACACACACTATTGAAATATAAACCATAAAAATAAATAAATCTAAAATGTTTTAATATCAATAAAGTATCAGGATAATATAGATATTTTGGCTGCAACTAGTCAAAATGAAATAACTTATTTCATTAAAATCAAAGTGCAATGAAATCTTTTTATATAAATAAATTGAACCAACAAATTCAACTCATTTGCTGACGAAGCTTTAACATAATTTCACAACAATTTTATCGAAATACTTTGATTATCTTGCACACTTCCTTATTCCTTATTTTCTTATGGAAAATCCATAAAAAAAGACTCACCAAAGGTTTGCAGAATGATGGAACAAGCGTTGCTTCAGAATGTAATTAAAAAAAGAAGTTATTTTATTTTTTCTATACTTACATAGTAAGAGCGAGGAAGAAAGTTGGTGGAGTTTGTGCCATTGCTCTCTTAACAAAGTCCCTCAAAGGATTTGTGGCTCCAGATGGTAATCCAGAACACCACCAGAACGTAAAAACCTGCAACTTTTCCTTGTTAACATAATTTAATTTTGACCGTAATATAACTATTTTATCAGAAGAATAAACCATAGTATGTGAATGTTAGATTACATAAACATACTTTTGGTAGTGATGTGTCGGTGAAGCTTCATGAAACAGTGTCATTATCTTCAGAGTCCACTAGATGATAGTGATGTGTTGATGAAGCTTCATGAAACATTGTCATTATCTTCAGAGTCCACTAGATGATAGTGATGTGTTGATGAAGCTTCATGAAACAGTGTCATTATCTTCAGAGTCCACTAGATGGTAGTAATGTGTTGATGAAGCTTCATGAAACATTGTCATTATGTTCAGAGTCCACTAGATGGTAGTGATGTGTTGATGAAGCTTCATGAAACAGTGTCATTATCTTCAGAGTCCACTAGATGGTAGTGATGTGTTGATGAAGCTTCATGAAACAATGCCATTATCTTCAGAGTCCACTAGATGGTAGTGATGTGTCGATGAAGCTTCATGAAACAGTGTCATTATCTTCAGAGTCCACTAGTTGGCGTATCTGCACTATTTTCCTTTGTTTTGAACTGTTCTAATGAAACATAATTTTTAAACTGATGGCCACCTACTGACCTCTGAACAACACGACACTGTTTCACGAAGCTTCATCAACACATCACTAATTTTTAGTTCTATTAAATTGTTTTAATTCACTTCATTAGAGATGATTCTTTGACAAATGGAACCAAAAGTCACGGTCAGGTGACCTGCTGTGATCATGTAAATAACGGGAGGTCGAGAAGAGCGATCGCACCGACGTCATCATAATTAAACCCATCAATCTGGAATACCAGCGGATGAATTCTTTGCTGGAATTTAATGTTCTACCTCTCAATGCGTTATTAACGGTCGGGCTCATTAATAATCGGACAGTAAATATTCATTGCCAGACACTATATCATGACATAAAGGCTACGTCTGGCCAATTAAAAATGCATAACGAGTAATGGGGCTTTATGAATAACTCAGCAGACGCTTTTCATGAGCAGCAGAACAATATGAGCCTGTTTCAGTTTGTAAACGCATGAATAACCGGGATACAAATACAAATTAAATGAATTTAAATAACATTAATCTTGTTATTTTGAAAGAAGTATTGAACATTTTAGAGAGTAAATATCTTGATTTATCACATCTATACATTTATTGTTTCACATTTCTAAGAATTTTGATTGAATTACAAATAATTCTCATGCATTTTGATGATTCACTGACTGAAAATCTATTAATTTGTGTGACGTCTACTCAATAAATTGAAAAGTATTCATGGAAAAACTCTAGATTAACTCTAGATTATAACGTGACAAATGTTTTCCATCCATATTATTTAAACACCGAAATTATATATATATATTTTTTGGTCTGTAGGGAACTATTTACATCAATAAAACGTTGATTTAAAATGAATATATTAAAGTAGCAGGAAGGAGGTTTCTATTATTTCATTCACATCTGCTCAAGTAGATGTTCCGCAGGTGACCAATAGATGTCAGGTTTGGATAAGAGTATATTTGACAAACATCTGTTCTCCGTTCTTCATTTAGAATGAATAAAGGATAAACTATCTGTGCATTTAAATACTATCTCGTTAGATTAGTACCACTTAATAATAATAATAATAACAACAATTATAATAGTAATAATAATAACAACAATAATAATAAAACACCAATAATATTTCAGAATTCGATTAATTATCTTCTAATCATAGTAGTATAATCTAAGTACACACATCTTACTTATAATAATTAATAAAATAATAAAATAGTAGCAAAACAGCACAAAAATACAACAAAAACGAAAATTGTTAATAAACGAAATTAACAAAACACAAAAACAGTTTTTAAAATATATTATAAGGTTTTATATATTAAAAAAAAGAATTTCAGTTTGATGTTGTAATTGTTAAGTTGACATTGTATAAAATATAAAGTGTATTTACTTATTAAACATCTACTACTCACTACCTCGAAATCTACTTCAAACTATGTCCATTCGATACATGTATTAAAGTCAAATATATTTGTTTATAAGTCAGTCAAGATTCAAGCTCATAAATATTCTGATAGAAAAGGGGATTTAAACCAACATCAACACATTAGTCATCTGCAAATTATTTCCCAAAACCTGAATCACGTCTTCATCTAAAAAGCTTTCACTCTCTTTTGAATGTAACTTTTGCCGCTAATTCCTCCATTTATCGGGAACAAAGACATGCTTTGCCATTAAAGCTGGTGCAAAAGTGCGTCATAAAGTCTTTGAAAAGATTTCCTTTATATTTGAGTTCTCTCTCGTCTGTTTGGTAAGTGATTTCATGAAAAGATCCTCTTTTTTCTCACAAACACAAAAAAAGAGTTGATATGTCGTGATGAAGTTCTTGAAAATATTTATTAAAAAAAACATTCAAAACCAGCACTTCATGGGGCCGAACCACAGATTGTGGGTGATTTACCAATAGCTTGCTTTGCAATTTGGCGAATTTCCTTGGAAAATTGAACACTTTTTGTACGCGGAGATGAAATCTCGTTCACACTAACCACGACCTTCCGACATTGGGGACATTTTATTTGTTTCAGAAGTAAAAATTTTAAACAATAAACATCAATAATAAATAAAGATAATAATAAAAACTAGTATAAATAATAATTAATAACAATAAATGAAACAGTATAAGTCATTTTAAATGTATCGATAACAATAAATATGTATATATTATATTATTAATAATAAAACAAAATAAAATATTTAAAAAACAAACAGCATATCTTCAAAACCAGCCTGGTTTCAACTCGTCACGGACTAACATGTTTCTTTGACACTGATTTCTTCACAACACACTCGTCTGTCACCAGCACATGCTCTGCAGCCAAAAGTGATGCCTCAACAATAAGTCGGGTCACATGGTTGAACCTCTTAGACGTGACGTCTCCGTGGACGACATCGTCTGCAGCTCATGGAACAAAAAGAAACAAAGTCGTCACTTCGATGTGAAGAAAGAGTCAGAAATGTTGGTTGTGAACATTTCAAAATGAGTCTCAACTCGAGCTGAAAAACCTTTTGAGCTCGTGAGACCAAAATCAACTTGTCAACATTTCTCCATTTCCCCTCGACAATAAGGGTTAAAAAAAATGTAATTACATTGGAGTCAGATGTCGAATGGATTTTGTTTTTTAACTGTCAGTCAAAGAGGTTGAGCCACAGAATAATATAGTGTGAAAACAGGTCAATAAAGGTTAAGAAATAAATGTTTAAAGCAACTTTGAGCTGAAGTTGGATATAAATAAGATGACATTGCTTTAATGATTGAAGACAAGTTCATCCTTTTCTCTTTCAAACCTGCCATTAAGTTCATATACTTAATTAAATACAAATCATAACTGGTTGTATCGTTATTATATAGACAAGTTATCATTACACAATCATCAATAAAGTACGTTCGTAAAATCATGGAAAATGTCTGAATATCAGCTTTTAAATCAAACTATATTTTTCTTCTCATCATTATATATGTTCAAACAAATCAACAAGCAAACACCAAACAAAACATAACAAAACAAAAAAACAAAAAACAAACAAAATCAAAGAAATATTAAAAATACTAATAATACAAAAAAAAAGCCAAAAAACATCAAAACATAACAAAAAAAACAAACCAAATCAAAGAAATATTAAAAATACTAATAATACAAAAAAACCCCAAAAAGCCAAAAAAACATCAAAACAAAATAAAAAAAACCCCCAAAAGCATTTCAGCGTCATAATAATAACAACAATAATATCGACGACAATGATAACAACAATGATAACAATGATAATAACGATGATGACGATAATTACGATAATTACGATAATAACGATAATAACGATAATTAGGATAATAACGATAATAAAGATAATATCGATAATAAGGATAATAATGATAATAACAATAACAAGGATAATAATGATAATAACCATAATAACAATCATAACCATGATAACCATAATAATGATAATAATGATAATAACCCTAATAACCATAATAACATAATAATGATAATTACGATAATAACAATAACAACGATAATAATGATAATGATGATAATAATGATAATACCATAATAACAATAATAACCATAATAACTATAATAATGATAACAACGATAATAATGATAATAACCATAATAATGATAATAACGATAATAACGATAACAACAGTAATAACAATAATAACCATAATAAAAATAATAACGATAATAATGATAATAACAATAACAACAGTAATAACCATAATAACCATAATAAAAATAATAACGATAATAATGATGATAACGATAAAAACGATAATTATATAGAGGAGTTATCATTACACAATCATCAATAAAGTACGTTCGTAAAATCATGGAAAATGTCTGAATATCAGCTTTTAAATCAAACTATATTTTTCTTCTCATCATTATATATGTTCAAACAAATCAACAAGCAAACACCAAACAAAACATAACAAAACAAAAAAACAAAAAACAAACAAAATCAAAGAAATATTAAAAATACTAATAATACAAAAAAAAAGCCAAAAAAACATCAAAACATAACAAAACAAAACAAAAAAAACGAACAAAATCAAAGAAATATTAAAAATACTAATAATACAAAAAAACCCCCAAAAAGCCAAAAAAACATCAAAACAAATTAAAAAAAAACCCCAAAAGCATTTCAGCGTCATAATAATAACAACAATAATATCGACGACAATGATAACAACAATGATAACAATGATAATAAAGATGATGACGATAATTACGATAATAACGATAATAACGATAATTAGGATAATAACGATAATAAAGATAATATCGATAATAACGATAATAACGATAATAACGATAATAATGATAATAATGATAATAACCATAATAACAATCATAACCATGATAACCATAATAATGATAATAATGATAATAACCCTAATAACCATAATAACATAATAATGATAATAACGATAATAACAATAACAACGATAATAATGATAATGATGATAATAACAATAATAACCATAATAACTATAATAATGATAATAACAATAATAACCATAATAACTATAATAATGATAACAACAATAATAATGACAATAACCATAATAATGATAATAACGATAATAACGATAACAACGATAATAATATTAATAACGATAATAATGACAATAACAATAATAACAGTAATAACCATAATAACCATAATAACCATAATAAACATAATAATGATAATAACCATAATAATGATAATAACGATAATAACGATAACAACAGTAATAACAATAATAACCATAATAAAAATAATAACGATAATAATGATAATAACAATAACAACAGTAATAACCATAATAACCATAATAAAAATAATAACGATAATAATGATGATAACGATAAAAACGATAATTATATAGAGGAGTTATCATTACACAATCATCAATAAAGTACGTTCGTAAAATCATGGAAAATGTCTGAATATCAGCTTTTAAATCAAACTATATTTTTCTTCTCATCATTATATATGTTCAAACAAATCAACAAGCAAACACCAAACAAAACATAACAAAACAAAAAAACAAAAAACAAACAAAATCAAAGAAATATTAAAAATACTAATAATACAAAAAAAAAGCCAAAAAAACATCAAAACATAACAAAACAAAACAAAAAAAACAAACAAAATCAAAGAAATATTAAAAATACTAATAATACAAAAAAACCCCCAAAAAGCCAAAAAAACATCAAAACAAATTAAAAAAAAACCCCAAAAGCATTTCAGCGTCATAATAATAACAACAATAATATCGACGACAATGATAACAACAATGATAACAATGATAATAAAGATGATGACGATAATTACGATAATAACGATAATAACGATAATTAGGATAATAACGATAATAAAGATAATATCGATAATAACGATAATAACGATAATAATGATAATAATGATAATAACCATAATAACAATCATAACCATGATAACCATAATAATGATAATAATGATAATAACCCTAATAACCATAATAACATAATAATGATAATAACGATAATAACAATAACAACGATAATAATGATAATGATGATAATAACAATAATAACCATAATAACTATAATAATGATAACAACAATAATAATGACAATAACCATAATAATGATAATAACGATAATAACGATAACAACGATAATTATATTAATAACGATAATAATGACAATAACAATAATAACAGTAATAACCATAATAACCATAATAACCATAATAAACATAATAACGATAATAACGATGATAACGATAATAACGCTAATAATGATGATAACGATAACAACGATAATAATGATAATAATGATAATACCATAATAACAATAATAACCATAATAACTATAATAATGATAACAACGATAATAATGATAATAACCATAATAATGATAATAACGATAATAACGATAATAATATTAATAACGATAATAATGACAATAACAATAATAACAGTAATAACCATAATAACCATAATAACCATAATAACCATAATAACCATAATAACCATAATAACCATAATAAACATAATAACGATGATAACGATAATAACGCTAATAACGATGATAACGATAAAACGATAATAATGATAATAACAATAACAACAGTAATAACCATAATAACCATAATAATATTAATAACGATAATAATGACAATAACAATAATAACAGTAATAACCATAATAACCATAATAACCATAATAAACATAATAACGATGATAACGATAATAACGCTAATAACGATGATAACGATAAAACGATAATAATGATAATAACAGTAACAACAGTAATAACCATAATAACCATAATAAAAATAATAACGATAATAATGATAATAACAATAACAACAGTAATAACCCTAATAACCATAATAACCATAATAAAAATAATAACGATAATAATGATGATAACGATAAAAACGATAATTATATAGAGGAGTTATCATTACACAATCATCAATAAAGTATGTTAGTAAAATCATGGAAAATGTCTGAATATCAGCTTTTAAATCAAACTATATTTTTCTTCTCATCATTATATATGTTCAAACAAATCAACAAGCAAACACCAAACAAAACATAACAAAACAAAAAAACAAAAAACAAACAAAATCAAAGAAATATTAAAAATACTAATAATACAAAAAAAAAGCCAAAAAAACATCAAAACATAACAAAACAAAACAAAAAAAACAAACAAAATCAAAGAAATATTTAAAATACTAATAATACAAAAAAACCCCCAAAAAGCCAAAAAAACATCAAAACAAAATCAAAAAAAACCCCAAAAGCATTTCAGCGTCATAATAATAACAACAATAATATCGACGACAATGATAACAACAATGATAACAATGATAATAACGATGATGACGATAATTACGATAATAACGATAATTAGGATAATAACGATAATAAAGATAATAACGATAATAATGACAATAACAATAATAACAGTAATAACCATAATAACCATAATAAACATAATAACGATAATAACGATGATAACGATAATAACGCTAATAATGATGATAACGATAAAACGATAATAATGATAATAACAGTAATAACCATAATAACCATAATAACCATAATAAACATAATAACGATAATAACGATGATAACGATAATAACGCTAATAATGATGATAACGATAAAACGATAATAATTATAATAACAATAACAACAGTAATAACCATAATAACCATAATAACCATAATAAAAATAATAATGATAATAATGATGATAACGATAAAAACGATAATAATAATAATGACAATGATAACGATTTGTACCACCTCTGTGTTATTTTACGTACATTCGTACGGAATAAGCGACGTCAATAAAACAGTCTGTTTTACTGACATTACCTAGAGATACACATCTAAAAAGGTTTGCTCTTACTGAAAGAGAAACGAAGCATATAAAAATGTAAAAGCAATTACAAAACTAAACACCGGGATTAGCATTATCACCCGACGTCTTTGTCAGGCCAAAGACATGGCGCATTCTCTGAAGAAAATCTCTGACATTCTCCACAATTTTTACAAATTACATTGGTCCTACATTGTGGGAATCGGGCTTAAGTTTAAAATGTAACGCCAGAATATTTTGAAATAAAGACTTTATCACTTAATATGATAAGAATATAAAGAAACGTCTAATGATTCTTTTCCTCCAGTCAAGTCTTGTTCTGTGCGAGCCAACCGTCCAGACGACTCCGGGAACTGTGAATGTATTTGTGGAGCTGTGCATGTATTTATCTCAGCAGCTTGTTTTGTTTGCTTGTTGAAAATAAACATTGACTGATTCAGAAACTTATTACCAGAATCCGTCCATTCTCGGGCTGTTTTGCTCCAACGATGTCCGATTGAACATAACTTGCCTATAATTGCTTTTTTTTTCTCCCCCCTGCCCCCCTCGCCGACTCACCTCGCTCCTCGGGCCCCGGCGCCGGTGTCGAGCAGAAAAGGTTAGCGGCGTCGCACTCGCCGGACAGTGGTGGAGCCCCCGGAGCAGAGCGGGCGACATATATATCACTTGACTCCGTGTCAGGACGATTACTGGATAAAGATCACAATATGACACTTTTCCTTTTGTGTGCTGGCTCAGTGAACAGAAGGAAATCTCCTGCAGCTCAGCAGCTCCTGTCCCAGATATTGATCACACTTGTGCAGACTTAAGAGCCACCAGTCTGTTCCAAATCATCTGGCCTTTTTCATTTCCACAACCTCTCACCAGCGTTTCCTGCTCCCTCTGTTTGTGAATTCATATCTTCTTCAAGTGGCTTGTGTCGTTCTGCACCAAACATGTCTTAAAGAGCATTTTTAATCACGTTTCTCGTGCTTTCAGCACATTTTCTCTCACACAATGTTTGGCTCGAAGGCACTTACGGCTTCTTTTTTATTTATTTTTTACATCTCTGGGTTGTGTTGTTCCTGAGCAATGGGTCAGAAGGTGCATATTAAAGGGAGAACTTCATGTCGACCTGGACGTGTTCGGCCTTGTTCAGCAAAATCTTCAACATTAAAGGAGGGAACGATAAATAAAATAAAAAAAAATACAGAGGTATAGAAGTGTCACGTCTGAGAGTGACAGTCACTTCTCTCACACTAATATTTACCAAATCAATCCTCTTTATTTTTATCATTTCATGATAATATAATGTATTTTTGACGTTAATCTTGCCGACCACAGAAGGCACATTTTTAAGCAATCAGAAGCAACATAGGTGACGTTGTGTAGTTCAGGTTTCCCCAGTCATGAGCTGCACTTACATCGAGATTCTTCGCTTATAAAAAACGAAAGAAAAAACGAACACAAAACAAAACACAAAAAGGCACATGAAACAAAACACGGAATGTAACACAAAAAATGAAACACAAAAAGAAACATAAAACAAAACAAAAGATGAAACAGAACACAAAACAAAACACAGGGCAAACACAAAATGAAACACAGAACAAACACACAAAAAGAAACATGAATAAAAACACGGAACGTAACACAAAATGAAACACGAAAAGAAACATTAAACAAACAAAACATGAAAATAAACACAAAACATGGAACAAACACGAAATTTAACACAAAAAGAAACATGAAACAAAACGAAACATGAAACAAAAGACAAAACAAAACACAGAACAAACACGAAATGAAACACAGAACAAAACACAAAAAGAAACACAAAACAGAACATGGAACGAAAAATGGAACGAAACACGGAACACAAAAGGAAACATGAAACAAAACACCGACTGAAAAACAAAATGAAACACAAAAAGAATCATGAAACAAAACATGAAACAAAACAAACAGGAACTGAAACACAAAACTAAACACAAAAAGAAACAGGAAACATAACACGGAACGAAACACGGAACACAAAAAGAAACATGAAACAAAACGAAGCCTAAAACATGAAACAAAACACAGAACGTAACACAAAATTAAACATGAAACAAAATGAAACATGAAACATGAAACAAAACACAAAACAAACAAGAAATGAAAAACAAAAAACAAAAGAAAACACAAAAAAAACTCAAAATTAAACTCAAAACGAATCTAAAAGCAAAAAATACATTTCAGTCTCAGTACAGTATATTCCAGACGTGACCAGCACTTTTCCTGGTGTCCAGCTGTGAGGAGTCCATGGGACATACCTGGGAATCACCATAACACTAGATGACTTCTACCTCTGTAGACATACATGGATCACATTTCATTTAACAAATACGGGGCTGGTCAGCGACTTACCTGGCTTCCATTAATACATATGCAGTGGTGGTCGTGACCCTGAGACTACACAAGGGATACCACAAACACATTTGTTTTCAGGCTTTCGGGTCACCTTGACCCAGAGACAACATAAGGGATACCACAAACACATTTGTTTTCAGGCCTTCGGGTCACCTTGACCCAGAGACAACACAAGGGATAATTGGGAGATCCTCATCCCTGCTGTGAGAGTTTCTAATAATCGTTGAAGGTATTTAGTTCCAGTAATGTCATGTCATATCTTCACCAGAACATTTTATTAAAGATCATATTTCAGCCACAAATGTTCCTCGAGTTCTATCAGATTTTAAATTAAACATCCAAGAATCAACGAGCAATTATTCTTTCAAAATCCACGATATTATTCACTCACCGGCGCCACCTTCCATGGATTTTCAAGGCTGTCCCGATAATGAGTTCCCGCGCCGGAGTAATATCAATCTTGCATATTATCATTGGCTTTTATCGCCGACCCATAGGTGTTCTATTATTCCTCGCAGCGCTAAAGGGTCCAAAACAGAGCAATTACCCTAAATCTCCAGCCTTTTCTATTTATTTTATTTTTCTGAAGATTGGACCAGAACCGGATCGATGCAGCGAGCAGAAGCATTTTTATAAATATATATATATTTATATGCATTTATGAGGTGATAAGCTACAGTATGTCACCCGCGTTAGCAGCAGCTGCGACCCCGGGCCCCTGCGGCGTCATAAATAATACCAGCTAATGAGATATGAATTGATTACGTGCGGCGCGAGCCTCGGCGCCGCTCGATCCATCACTCTAAATGATGTTTAACAATAGATTACCAGCCAATAATTCCTTCAATATGAGATTAAATAAAATAGCGGGGCAATTTTCAGCAGCCGCCCCTTTCCCCTCGCCGCCTGTTACCGACGGCGGGAAATAAATCTGCTCAATTACTGTACCGCCAATCCGTTTCTCACCGCTAAAGACATTATTATTTCATTTAGAGCTTGTTCATGCATCATAGATTATTTCATTTTACTCAGTCGATGCGGAGGAGTGCAGTGTTTTATTCTATCCACTGGGGTTTAATCTAGTCCCGACCGGGGACCGTCGTCTTCCGTCGAACCCGGAGGTAAAAAATGAAACGCTCACATATTTTCCATTTTGCCGAGGAAGTCGTGTACACACACCAGTTCTCCTCGGGCACCTGACGGACAATGAGAAAAAACCGTCTCACCTTCAATCCCGTGATCAATCCAAACCGCGTTAGCCGCGGCCATAAGATGATTTGGAACATCACTTCGGCGGCGAACGCGACGCTGACAATTGGATAACGTGCACACTTGGCTACAAATCATGTTAGGCTCTTTCAGAGAAGCCCAAAGTTGTGATTGGTTATTTCTGCTTTAACCGCATCAGCCTGTTCCTCTGAGGGTTCAGCGTGTGATGATCTGCGTTAATGTGCGACTCTTATCGCCCGCCCGAACGTTATGAACACGGAGGAGGAAACGTCGCCGACGTTCTGGAGCAACACGATCTTAGCTTCACGTGAAACTCTTTTGTTTTTGTCATGATTTTCAAACTTCACTCATTTTCTGTCGACTAATGTTGGATTATTTCCAGTGTCATCTGTTCTTTTTAGAGTTATAGACAAAACTGTTTGTTCATTTTAATGTAGCGACTGGAGTCCAGTTGTCTTCGTCTTCATCTTTGTTCAAAAAGACACTCAAAAACATCCGAATACCTCCATACTGCTCGACTGTAACATCTTTTAAGAAGTGTTTCCTCATTGAAACTGTTAGTTTCACGGCACCAAGTTTTTTTGGGTTTTGTTCCGATGAACCGACCCTACCCCAGTCTCGATACGTGGTGGTGATAAAAAGGACAGACACTGGAATGAGTTTAAGAGAAAATGCTCATTTAGTGAAATATGCAAAAGTCAGAGAAACACTTACATGATTCATGGGCCTTGGCAAAGCACAGACTATCGCAGAGACGTCTTTAAGTGCGAAGCACAAAGTTCTAACGAAATTGAGGATCTTTTATAGTATGCATATTCAGGTAAACCCCTCAAGTTATTTGTGCATGTATGATTGGTCAGATACTAAATACTTGTGTTCTAAGATGGCCGAGCCACATGGTGGTCGTGGAAAGTTACTGCAGTTGATGTCTTCTACAGAGAATCTGTTCATCAGTTTACTTACGCAGATGTCTGTCCTTGTCCTGGACTAGCTGGCACCAATCGAGAGATTGTTTTGTATCTCTTAGTGTGAGTGTAGGTTTGACCTGACTGAAGAATAGCTGAGAAGGTGTATTCTAAAGAGAGAAAATGATTATTTAATATGAATTAAATATGAAAGATTATCAGTTAATCAAACGATTATTTGAAATGTGTCTTAAATCTAGATTATCGATTACAGTAAAGGTGTCATATCCTTACAAAACACATTGCAAGTCTCAACGCTCAAGATTTAGGCTGGGACATTCTGCTGAAAACAAGCTTTAAATACAGAATTATTTAATTTTTCTTCTGAACAATTCTTCTCTTTTCTAGGCTTCAACACAAGAGAACATTACAGACAAGCAGTATGAAGGTATTTGGATGTTTTTAAGTGTCTTTTTGGACGAAGATGAAGATGAAGACAACTGAGCTCCAGTCGCTACATTAAAATGAACAAACATTTTTTGTCTATAACACTTAAAAGAACAGATTACTCTGAAAATAATCAACATTCGTCGACATGAGGGTGAGTAGAAAGTTAGTGTTTGTAAGTTTGAATTTTAAACTTTAAAGTACATTCCAAATGTGGGCCTTGGTCTCCATTAGTTGAAACGATTTTTTGTTGCCTGTGAAAGTAGCGTAAAGTTCGGTTTGTTACATTTTTTGGAACAATTATACGAACATTTTTGTACTGAATGCAAAAGACTACAATTTTTGAGTTTGTATGTTCTCCCCGTGTCGTGTGGGTTTACTCCGGGCACTCCGGTTTCCTCCCACAGTCCAAAAATATAGACAGGTTGATTGAGAACTTTGGGAAATTTTCTGTAGGCATGAGTGTGTGTGTGTGAATGGTTGTGTGTCTTTGTGTGTCCTGCGACAGACTGGCATCCTGTCCAGGGTGTCCCCTGCCTCTGGCCCAATGAAACTGGGATAGGCTCCAGTCTCCACGCGACCCCCATAAGGGATGAAGCGGTAGAAAGGTGAACCACACAAGTCCAACTCAAGATCCATTTTAGAAATAAATTCAGTGATTTTGCCGTGGACGAACTCACCTCGGATGAAGACGGTGTTAGAAAGAAACCAACGATGGCAGAGCTGGACGTCAAAGCTTCGTCATGTTTTATTCAACCAGGCAATCGTTGGTAGTTATATTTGTGCTGAATTATTAGAGCAGAATTAGAATAGAATAATAGAATACAATATATAGAATAAGTGTTTTATAGAAATATAGAAAATCCAAATTGTGTTGAATTTTTCTAAAGTTCACTTCTTTTTCCATTTGGTGACGTGAAGTTCCATCCGTTGAAGACAATCGAGTGTCGAGTGAACGACACTGGAAATGGCTTGTGTTTCGACCAGAGTTGTGTCCACGTGTGTCTCTGATTGGTTCTCAGCCGGTGAGAGGTTTGTCAGGGTCTGGTTCTGAGGCTGGTCTCATGAAGAGGCCAATGTGGCTCAGCAGGAGGACGACAGACATCGACCAGTGAGAGGCTGAAGAACTTCTGAGAGGAGTTGACAGAGGAAAATCGAAGAAAGGTTTTTCCACAAAAACTTTTGTCTGGGAAATCAACTCAATCAACTGATTGAATTTCATCAAATATGAAAAATGATCATTCAAAAATAAAAATGTGTTTATCGTTCTGGCGTTACAAAAAGAACACAAATAGTACAATTGTAGTAGTAGAAATATATAAAAATAAAAATAAATTAAATGCGCTTTAATAAGAAAGGTTTATCTAGCTTTTATTTTGTTAAAGAACCTGCTCTGTTTGTTCTTTACCTGCCAATTGTAAGAGAACGTTGATAAAAAAAAAACAGGGTTTCTTTCTATTTTCTTGGTTCTGTATAGAACCTTTAAAATCAACTACTTGCTGAAGAACATATTTTAGTAAAAGTATTTTTTTCTTTCTTTTCAAACACAAATGTGAAACATAATTAAAATAAATGTAAATGAAATCAAATGAGATTAATAAAATAAAATAACTTTCTATTAATTTCTTTCATTTTCTATTTTATTAATATAATTTATATGTATTTACAGTTTTTCTCAGTTGCTTTGGTGCTTTTCTCTGATCAGAATGAAAATTCTCATAACTATTAATTCAACCTTCACAACATTTGAGCACACCATAGTAGCAATTTTTCCTTCCTCTGAACAAATTGCAAATGCTTTTGGACATGTATCAGTTGCTTTCATACAATTCTCTGCTGTTTTACAACATTTTAGAACATTATGACACATTTATTACCTGGGTTGAAATCCTTAACAGAATGTTGTTGTGTTGCTTTGGTGCTTTTCTCACATCACTATTAATATTTGAACAGCAGTTCTCAAAACAATTAGTGCAAACTGCAAAACCTTGTGGGAAACTTGCAAAAGTACGTCACTTGCTCAAAATGAATAGTCTATTCCTCAAAAGCAAGTATTTATGTCAATGAAACTGCCAGTGTCATCAAAACTGGAAGTGTTGACACCATCGTTTATGAACAAGATAGTCAAATGGCTTTGTCATGTTTTCATTATGACAGTTTACTCTCTCGGTGTTTGCCAATGCAAAAAAAGTCAGAACTTGGTGACACTACCTGAAAATTCTCAAGACAGCACTATACACTACTTGTACAGCCATTTGAAAACTAAGTATAGTTACTCATTGCTGTAGTTAAGGGAGTAAGTGAGTACAAGACACAGAATATGTCTGTTTCACATTTTTACTGTATATGCTCTTTGCTATTCGACAGCATTGTGCAAAAGAAAAATACACTTCAGTCACTTATTTAGAACAAACGAAAAAAAACACCCTTTTGGTAGAGCTGTGCTCAAATGCGAACAGTATAACAGGACATTTTGTAACTGAACATATATAGGTTCATATATGCTTGCCAAGAGAGGGTTCATGGGATTCATCCCTGAGTGACTGTGAACAAGTGTCTTGTCATTGGTTACAACTAATACTTCACACACCTCCTCGTGAGTGAAAGTCCACCTGAGAGCAATTGTTCAATTTAGGAGACATTTCCAGGAAAAAATGATAAAGAAAGGTATAAAATGTGCTTGACAGAATTTGATAACTAGTTAAACAATTTTATATGCTATGACTCAAGCAATGAAATACAGAGTATTAGTTTTATTGGGAACGACTATTCCCTATAGCATCCATAAGTATAGTTCATTTTGACTGAGATTACTTAAGCAAATGACTGTGTTATAAAACAGCAGAGAATTGTATGAAAGCAACTGATAAATGTCCAAAAGCATTTGCAATTTGTTCAGAGGAAGGAGAAATTTCTACTATCATGTGCTCAAATGACTAAATGTTACAGAGGTTGAACTAATAGTTATGAGAATTTTCATTCCGATCTGAGAAAAGCAACAAAGCAACTGAGAAAAACTGTAAATACAATTATTTCTATATTTTAAGTTTGATTCTGAATTGACTAATTAAATAATTTGTAAATAAAAACTTTTTTTTTTTGTTTGTTTACATATTTTGATATTCACATTTTATAAATGGAACATTTTTAAACTTGTATTTTTTTTATTTATTTAATGTACTTTTTTTCAATATAATAGTGCCACCAAACAAAAGCAAAACTAACAGAGTGACAATTATACCAACAATTCTATATACCGAATCAGAAATAAAGAAAATTTATTAGAATTTATGGTACAACAATGAATTGATTTTTAAAAATTTAACGCAATAACCATGAAATATAACCTTTCAATATACAAATGATTGAATCCAATTATTCAAAAATACTTCAATGCTTAAAAAAACTATGAACTATTTGCATCTTTCAAGTCAATATTCTGATGTCGCTAAAATATTTCCATGGAAACCAACAATTCCATAAAAGTTTTTTTTAAGGCAGTTATATTAACTTGGGAATCATTAAAAAACTGGAGTCTCACTTGAATTCATCATCGCTCGCTTCTTCTCCATCTCCAAGAATCATCCCATTCTCCGCTGTCGTCCCCGTTCAATCCCCCCTTTTTTCCCCCTCGTCCTCTCCACTTCCTCCTCGGCCTCCTGTGGGGAGGCAGTTGTCTGGGGTCTGAAGTCAGAGCCGGGATTGGGAAGAGGTGGCTGTCACACTGTCTGATTAATGACCCGTCGGTGGCGTGTCCAGACACATTAGCGCTCCATGTATCTACCGGCGTCCACGCGGGGCGAGCGGCTTTGTTCTGGGAGGAAATGGTGTCAGCGGCTGCAGCCGTTTGCTTATAAAAGATAAAGATTTACTGTCATCAGAGAGCAGATTAAAGTCCTCAATGGTCATATTGATTTTTCCTTTTTTTTTTTTTTTTTTCCAAACCAAAAAATTCACACTTTGGAAAAGCCATTCCCGAACAAGAGGGAGATATCATCAGCTTATTTGGGAAAGATAATATGGAACTCCTCCCGCTGAGGGAACTTTGAAAGAAGTAAATTGTTAATATTGATTTTTGAAACGAACTGTCAATCTAGGCCTGAGCTTCTGTCACCTCAGGATTTTCGTGAGCTAGTTTTCGTGGTGGCTCGTTTCCCCTTCCTCGCCGGTGTAGATCAGGGGGGAGACCAAAGGCCGGACCGGAGTCTTTTCAAGCTCAGGAAGAAGATACAAAGTCCTCCCACAAAAGGTTTGCTTCAGAGACGCCTTGAGCCGGATTATAATCTGCGACCTTCCTTCTGTTCACGTAATCCAACGTCGACCCTTCAAACATATCTTCTATGATACATGTTACAACCAAAAGCTTGTTATATATAAAAACATAAAAATAATTATACTTTGGGACTGTGTTTGTCAAATTAATCAAATTTAAAATAAAACAAGAAAAGCACCGTGAGTGTTTTTCGAGAAAGAAAGTTCACTGACTGTGGATCTCTTGGGTAAGTTTTTCAGTTTGTCGTAGACCAGCAGGTTTTGCAACCATCATAAAAAAAAAATCCTGTTGGATTTAACAAGTTTGAAGTTTATTTATTGAAGGTAATTGATTTTATTTTGTGTTTGTTGAAGTGAGATTTTTTTGATAGTGCTTAACCCTTGTGTTATCTGGGGTCAAGGTGACCCGACGCCTGAAAGCAAATGTGTTTGTGGTTCACCTTGACCAGAGGCAACAGAAGGGATACCACAAACACATTTGTTTTTTGGGCCTTTATACTTATACTACGACGTAATTCCAAAGAATGTACGACCTCAGTTTTGTACAACCAGAAGAGAGATATACAATTTTACAATAAACCATAAATTTCTTTAGGAGATAACTATATATTTTTCTAAACATTTCGTTTTTAATTGATTTAGAAAACTTTGTTCTCCAAGATCGTCTGGTATGTGCAGTGATGTGTTGGTGAAGCTTCATGAAACAGTGTCATATTGTTCAGAGGTCAGTAGGTGGCGCCATCAGTTTAAAAATGATGTTTCATTAGAACAGTTGTTCAAAACAAATAGACCAGAGACACCATCTAGTGGACTCTGAAGATAATGACACTGTTTCATGAAGCTTCATCAACACATCACTACCATCTAGTGGACTCTGAAGATAATGACACTGTTTCATGAAGCTTCATCAACACATCACTACCATCTAGTGGACTCTGAAGATACTGACACTGTTTCATGAAGCTTCATCAACACATCACTACCATCTAGTGGACTCTGAAGATAATGACACTGTTTCATGAAGCTTCATCAAGACATCACTACCATCTAGTGGACTCTGAGGATAATGACACTGTCTCATGAAGCTTCATCAACACATAACTACCATCTAGTGGACTCTGAAGATACTGACACTGTTTCATGAAGCTTCATCAACACATCACTACCATCTAGTGGACTCTGAAGACAATGACACTGTTTCATGAAGCTTCATCAAGACATCACTACCATCTAGTGGACTCTGAGGATAATGACACTGTCTCATGAAGCTTCATCAACACATCACTACTATCTAGTGGACTCTGAAGATACTGACACTGTTTCATGAAGCTTCATCAACACATCACTACCATCTAGTGGACTCTGAGGATAATGACACTGTCTCATGAAGCTTCATCAACACATCACTACCATCTAGTGGACTCTGAAGATACTGACACTGTTTCATGAAGCTTCATCAACACATCACTACCATCTAGTGGACTCTGAAGATACTGACACTGTTTCATGAAGCTTCATCAACACATTACTACCATCTAGTGGACTCTGAAGATAATGAAACTGTTTCATGAAACTTCATCAACACATCACTACCATCTAGTGGACTCTGAAGATACTGACACTGTTTCATGAAGCTTCATCAACACATCACTACCATCTAGTGGACTCTGAAGATACTGACACTGTTTCATGAAGCTTCATCAACACATTACTACCATCTAGTGGACTCTGAAGAGAATGAAACTGTTTCATGAAGCTTCATCAACACATCACTACCATCTAGTGGACTCTGAAGATACTGACACTGTTTCATGAAGCTTAATCGACACATCACCAGTTAAGAGTATTTTTTTGGTATTTGGAATTTCTGTTTAAGTGAATTAGAAGCGCCTAAAAATCACCTTCTTCTTCTGCAGATCCAGGACAAGGTCACGCTCTGTAACCCGGCGATTGAAACCCGTCACCTGGACAGAACCTCCAGCAGCCATGACATGAAAACCGCTGACGGAGCGACGGTTGCTCGTGTGAGGAGCGTGTCTGCTGGTAATGGCCGTTCAATTTTATCAGATAACCGCGGAGATCTCATCAGAGAGCAAAAAATGAAATGAACTGTGACTCCGAATCAGGATCTGGGCTCTTATCCCGGGCCGGGGGAAAAAAAATCATCCGAGCCAGGCCCAGGGCTTTCCATTATTTCAGGTCACTTCATTACGGCCCCGCACACACGACCCAATTGCTACAAACAAAGCAAGCCCTTCCTGTCTCACCCAGGGGTCGAGTGTGAGGGGCAGTTTGATAGGCTTTTGACGTGTCCGGGGTTATCCCATTACCACTTAAGAGGGTTCCTGAAAGGCAGCAAATCTCAACAACCTGTTTGTTATCCTTCCACAAGCCTTTTGTATCATGAGAGCTTTTATTGCTCACCTTATTTCACATCCCGGAGAAATGATTCATCTTTTCCCACTTCTGTTTCAAAATGGATTTTTTTTCCCTCTCGCCGCCATTTATCGTCATATGGCCGATAGAGATAAGGCGTGACGAGGGCGGCGCACCGATGCAATGACGGCCTATGATACCAACACTTGTTTGATAGTCACGTCAATAAAAGTTCCTTTTTTATTGACCCCGATCCGGTGTAAAAAGAGACACTTGAAAATGAGAACGCCGTCACATTGATCACCGGCTTCTCTCTCAAGCATGTGTGGATTTTTCTTACTCGCCATAATGAAGCTGTTATCGCCCAGGAATTTGTTGCTTTGTGAGTAATTACAGTTTTTGTTCCAGCCTCCGAAGGCTGGGTATTGATCTCCGGGAGGAGGGCGGTCGATACACGTGGAGGGGGCAGAACATTTGATAGCAACGTGGGAGAAAAATGACGTGAGTCGACGCAGGGAGATTTGTTAGAGGCCGATAAGACGAGCCGGAGCTGGGACGGAAGCACCTTTTGTCTTTGACCTGATTATATATGTATGTGCAAGATATATTTATATATATTGTATAGTACTTATTATTAGGGGTATAAGAAAATATCGATATAACGATATATCGCGATGTTTTAATTCCTGATACTGTATCAATATTTAAAAATATATATATATATTTATATATATAAACTGTATATATACTGTATATATATGCAAGATATATTTATATATATTGTATAGTACTTATTTTTAGGGGTGTAAAAAAATGTCGATATAGTGATATATCGAAATATTTTAATTCCTAAAAAAAAAAAATATATATATATATATATTCATATATAAGTCGTAACTGCTTTCATTTGTTTAAAAACCAAAATATGTCCAAACATCAGCTTTTAAAGCTTCTGGACTCGTCCTCAGTCATCACCGTAATCTCATTGGCCACACAGAGGAGGACGTAATGACTGCTGCCATCTAAAGGCCAAAAAAATGTAAAAATCAAATAGTGTTGTTGAATATAGATACATTATTGTGAAAAACTATATAGCAATATTTAAGTATATCAATTTCACGTTTAACACACAAATAACAGTTTATTGTGACACCTTTGTCATATTTAATTTTTTATTTATGCTGACAATAAACATTTGTGTGTACTTTCAACACCATGACTAGATATAAAGAACCAAATAGTCAACAGTTGATGAAAATTGCACATGAATTATTTACTTTACTCTTCTCTCCTCTCCTGCAATCATACCTTCAATGGATTTTTAGCCTCTCGAGGGTCCATTCATTCAAATTTCATGCTCTCAATAATGGTTTAGACGTCTTACCCTTTGAAACTTATCAGATCTGCGTCCGACCACTGGATCTATACATTGACCCGACATAGCTCTTGTTTCGTTCTCCAGGTGGTTTCTCTGTGTCACACGTGCACAGTGTTCACCATCTTTAACTGTCGGTTCCTGTGAGAAGCGAATATAAATGATGGAATATGATGGATTGAAATCTCTCCAAGGCTGTGTCTCTAATTGAACACTTCTCCAAATGCACTGCTTAACAGTACACTTTAAGGTGAAATGAGTGTTTTCTCAAGACATTTACTTCGTTATCTGCTCCGATGACGTGTCGTCAGAGACGTAGCTTCAGTTTAGCTTCATCTACGTCACTAAGATAGAGGGCGTTGAGGGTAGAGAGCGTCCATCGATCCACACTCAATTTTCTGGACGTTAGAAAGCAGTGTTGTGTTGTTCAGTCAGAGGTCAGTAGGTGGCGCCATCACTTTAGACGACATAGTGCAGAAACGCCATCTAGTGGACTCTGAAAGCAATGACACTGCTTCGTGAAGATTCATCAGACCATCACTACCCGCAAGATCACGGAAAAAAAGGAACAATAGCATCCCGCAAGAGCCTTGAGATGACTGAGGACAAGAGGATACAGTGGATTCCAGTAAATTTTGATATTTAACAAAAAATAAATAATTTTAATTTCATTTAAAAAAAAAAAAGTCATAGTTATTTCATGTTTTTTATTTTTGAATAGTATGTGCCTTTAGATTGCAGTACGTCCTCTGTAGATAAATAAGCAATGAAATCACGCGAGAGCTTGTGGATGACTGAGGACAAGAGGATACGGTGAGTCCAGCAGCTTTTGAAGCTGATGTTTGGACATATTTTGGTTTGAAAACAAATGAAAGCAGTTATGACTTCGTCAAGAGTCATGTGGTCTGTAAATTCTACAACACCAGAGTCAAGTATAGGACAATACTACACATATATACTTTTTACTACACCATCACAACACCAGAGTCAAGTACTCGACAATAATTCAATTCAATTTTCAATTCAATTTTATTTAAAGTGTCTTATCATAACAAAGTTATCTCAAGACACTATACAGTTGAAATAAGACTACAATACTACATCTATATCCTTGTTACTACACTATCACAACACCAGAGTCAAGTACTGGACAATACTACACATATATATGTGTTACTACACTATCACAACACCAGAGTCAAGTACTGGACAATACTACACATATATCCTTGATACTACACTATCACAACACCAGAGTCAAGTACTGGACAATACTACACATATATCCTTGATACTACACTATCACAACACCAGAGTCAAGTACTGGACAATACTACACATATATTATTGTTACTACACTATCACAACACCAGAGTCAAGTACTGGACAATACTACACATATATTCTTGTTACTACACTATCACAACACCAGAGTCAAGTACTCGACAATACTACACATACATCCTTGTTACTACACTATCACAACACCAGAGTCAAGTACTGGACAATACTACACATATATCCTTGTTACTACACTATCACAACACCAGAGTCAAGTACTGGACAATGCTACACATATATCCTTGTTACTACACTATCACAACACCAGAGTCAAGTACTCGACAATACTACACATACATCCTTGTTACTACACTATCACAACACCAGAGTCAAGTACTGGACAATACTACACATATATCCTTGTTACTACACTATCACAACACCAGAGTCAAGTACTGGACAATGCTACACATATATCCTTGTTACTACACTATCACAACACCAGAGTCAAGTACCGGACAATACTACAAATATATCCTTGTTACTACACTATCACAACACCAGAGTCAAGTACTGGACAATACTACACATATATCCTTGTTACTACACTATCACAACACCAGAGTCAAGTACTGGACAATGCTACACATATATCCTTGTTACTACACTATCACAACACCAGAGTCAAGTACTCGACAATACTACACATACATCCTTGTTACTACACTATCACAACACCAGAGTCAAGTACTGGACAATACTACACATATATCCTTGATACTACACTATCACAACACCAGAGTCAAGTACTGGACAATACTACACATATATCCTTGATACTACACTATCACAACACCAGAGTCAAGTACTGGACAATACTACACATATATTATTGTTACTACACTATCACAACACCAGAGTCAAGTACTGGACAATACTACACATATATTCTTGTTACTACACTATCACAACACCAGAGTCAAGTACTCGACAATACTACACATACATCCTTGTTACTACACTATCACAACACCAGAGTCAAGTACTGGACAATACTACACATATATCCTTGTTACTACACTATCACAACACCAGAGTCAAGTACTGGACAATGCTACACATATATCCTTGTTACTACACTATCACAACACCAGAGTCAAGTACCGGACAATACTACAAATATATCCTTGTTACTACACTATCAGTAACAGGATCGTGATAGTATCAACAGATTATTGATGTTTTCAAAGACTTGATGAGTTGTATCCCAAAAAGTTGTAACTCAAATTTTGAAATCAAACCTGAACACGTAAACATCATTATTATTATATTATGATTATGATTATTATTATTATTATCTAGTATTTATTCAGGTTTCTATCCAGTATTTTATGCCGTAAGCGTCTCTTTAGTTTTGTCTAAACTTTCCAAAAGTGGTCTCGGTTGTCATTGAGGTTCACAATCGTCGCACCTGAAGAACGACGTCCTGGGAGACGTCCTGGCGAGAGAGACAGAGACACATGACATGAGTCCCAGAAGAGGTCGGCCCTTCACCGACTAGAATTGGCCCCTTGTTTCCAGACTCTGGTGAGTCGTCCGTCGCAACAGAGGACATTTACAACGAAAGCAAATGGCCTCATCTCGCTCTTATCGGCTCCTCTTAGAGGAACACAAAGTTGACATTAATAGAAAATAAATAAAAAAAAGAGAGGGAATGAAGAACTCCTGAAACAAAGTTGAATCCGTCACGTCTCAGCGAACAGGGCAATTTAAAAAAAAAAAAGCCTTGAAATGTGGAATTAGAGAGGATTTGATGCGTTTCAAATTGAACGGAGGGCGACACTGTCTGCAGCACCTTCGGGCCTTATTTAAGTCTTGTGTCTGAGGCGAGGACGGAGAAAATGAGGGATTTATGCAGCTTTTTATCTCGGGAGGCGGCGGCGGCGGCGGCGGCGGCGAGCGAAGGAAAAACAAGCAGACATGCAAGTAGATTCAGATCATGGCGGCGCGGTGTGTTTGAGCTATCTGGATATTCACTCCAAACAACGTCTAAATCAAACGGTCCTCCACGGACCTCGTCCACTCCTTATCAGAACACGGGCCCGGGCGAGATAAGTTGATTTGCTTAAGGAATAGAGGAGATATTTAACAACACTACGCCAGCGGCCTCGTCGCTCGTCGGGTATTAAACCCGTCCAAGCACTTCATTATACCTGACGCTCTCTGGAGAGACTCACATACAGTCTCGGCTTTATCTCCTCCTTCTCCTCCCGTGTGGCGCTCCCTCCTTCCCTCGCCGCTGATGGAGGCATCCTGCAGACGAGAGCATCATCAACATGCGCGCGGCGCCGGTGTCATGCAGATAGCCTCTGTGTCGGTAATGGGGGGAACAGCGATCGATAGGGAGCAGGAGACGGCGGCGGCGGCTGAGGCTCCTGCACGGACGCCGCCGCCGGCCTAATCCTGATGAGTAATGTCGCTGTCATAAGCGAAGGATCATTTAATGCTGTCACTTAAGGCCGTGATGGATGTGTCGTCGCTACACACCAGAAGATGACGTCCGTTTATTAGAGTTTGTGTGACTCTATTTTATCATCAGTGTGTGTGTGTTGTTATGATGTTTGACTCTATTGTATCATCAGTGTGTGTGTTGTTATGATGTGTGACTCTATTGTATCATCAGTGTGTGTGTTTTGTTGTGAATGGTGACTCTATTGTATCATCAGTGTGTGTGTGTTGTTGTGGTGTGTGACTCTATTGCATCATCAGTGTGTGTGTGTTGTTGTGATTTGTGACTCTATTGTATCATCAGTGTATGTGTGTTGTTGTGATTTGTGACTCTATAGTATCATCAGTGTGTGTGTTTTGTTGTGATGTGTGACTCTATTGTATCATCAGTGTATGTGTGTTGTTGTGATGTGTGACTCTATTGTATCATCAGTGTGTGTGTTTTGTTGTGATGTGTGACTATATTGTATCATCAGTGTGTGTGTTGTGTTGTGATGTGTGACTCTATTGTATCATCAGTGTATGTGTGTTGTTGTGATGTGTGACTCTATTGTATAATCAGTGCGTGTGTTTTGTTGTGATGTGTGACCCTATTGTATCATCAGTGTGTGTGTGTTGTTGTGATGTGTGCCTCTATTGTATCCTCAGTGTGTGTGTGTTGTTGTGGTGTTTGACTGTATTGTATCACCAGTGTGTGTGTGTTGTGTGACTCTATTGTATCATCAGTGTGTGTGTGTGTGTTGTTGTTATTTTTGACTCTATTGTTTCATCAGTGTGTGTGTGTTGTTGTGTTTGACTCTATTGTATCATCAGTGTGTGTTGTTGTGATGTGTGACTCTATTGTATAATCAGTGTGTGTGTGTGTTGTTGTGATGTTAGACTCTATTGTATCATCAGTGTGTGTGTGTGTGTTGTTGTGGTGTGTGACTCTATTGTATCATCAGTGTGTGTGTGTTGTTATGATGTGTGACTCTATTGTATCATCAGTGTGTGTGTGTGTTGTTGTGGTGTGTGACTCTATTGTATCATCAGTGTGTGTGTGTGTTGTTGTGGTGTGTGACTCTTTTGTATCATCGGTGTGTGTTTGTACAAAACTCTCTTTTCATTGAAATATTGACATTAGAAAATGATCTTAAGCTCCGCCCACTGAAAATACTTTGTTTTTCTGAAGATTAAATCTTGTTGACCATAACCACACCTACTCTGTTGTGATTGGTCAAGCATGAAGGTTTGTCACCGCGCGTCATCCATTAATTGATTGATTATAGCTGACTTTTTTTAAATTTAATTTTAAAAATGTGGATCATAGTTGAAAATTGTTTGATTATAGTTGAAAATTGTTAGATTACAGTTGAAAACTGTTTGATTATAGTTTTAAATTGTTTGAAAACTATAGTCAAGGATATAACAGCGAACTATCAGAGAGAAGTGTTAACTCTGATCTTCTTTCTTCAAACAAGACAAAAATGAAAGAAAAAAAATGTTCGACTCCAAACCAGATCTGATTCTAATAATTGTTTAAGTAAACGTTTTGAGTCAGGTTTGTATAAAAACTAAAAACATTGTGAAACAAGAAGAAAAGAACAATATTTAAACACAAATAAATCAAATTAAAGTTGGTAAAATCCAGCCAAGAACTCCCACAAGTCAATGTTCTTCTTCTTCTATGGTTGATAAACAAGCGTGTAAGAGAAGAAACTCATTTTAGCTCAGCACGAGTTCCGTCACTCAAAGTGTGTTTTTAGCCTCTTTGGTTCATTTACAGTGACTCCACGTCTGATACTCGACCGGGACCTCGTGTTACAGCAACTCAAATTGATTTGATTCCTAACTCTCTTATCTGGGAATGTTTAGGAACGGGAGCACTTCTGTTATGATTTATTACTTCAAAGCCATAAAGTCTCTTGTTGACAGAGGAGCCGAGAACTCACTCCCTCGTCCTCCGCCGGCGCTTCACTTCCTCGCTATGCTCACATGGGCCTTTTTTTTTTTGATTTTGTTGACAGAGGTTGTGGGAGGAAATAATGGAAAAAGATAAAAACTCCAATTATGATTTTAGCTCCAGTGAGGAAGATGAAGTGAGATAAATGACACGTTTGGAAGTTGAAGATGTGGCGATTCCCGCAGTGTCGAATAACTTGACCTTTATTTCTGGGCAAAGTAATTGCTCGATATATATCGAAAGCCATATAATGCGATGCATAAACAGCTCCTCCCGAGACGTCTCAGATGGAAT
This sequence comes from Callionymus lyra, assembly GCF_982586985.1. Taxonomy (NCBI): domain Eukaryota; kingdom Metazoa; phylum Chordata; class Actinopteri; order Syngnathiformes; family Callionymidae; genus Callionymus; species Callionymus lyra. The sequence continues at coordinate 25,857,699 of NC_141830.1, read as the reverse complement.
GTCTTTCTTTTGTTCGACTCCCGGTTTTCCTGCCGGACCTGATCCGGGGGATTGTGTACATAATTTTCTGCTGAGACTCAAACACAGCGAGACTCAAAGCGTCTGACCTTGGTCGGGCTTATTTGCTCCAGCGAGACGAGCCTAAATATTTACCTGTCATTGTCGATGATACTCCGGGCGTCAGCGGCCGTAATGCTTTTGATGGAGAGGCAGGGCTTTGTGTGGGGTGATGGGATTGCGAAATTAAGAGCGGGGGAATTGGGCTATATCTGTGGGACACTTGCCGTCTTAATTCTTAGGACGCCGCCGCCTTAATCTGTGAAGGAGCGAAGCAAGATGGAGGAGCGGGGAGGGAATTGCAATGGAAAACAATGTGTCAACCCAGGTCTAACCTTGACAAGGTCTGAGAGAGTTGGAAACTCTGAGAGCGTCAGGACCAGGAGTCGGACACTTGATGGAAACTGATATTAACTCCGATCGAAGAGAGACACGTGTGACTTTAATCTTTAAACCAATCCATTAAATTAAGATGATGACAAACACCTTTGTTTGAAATAAAAAGAATAAAAAATAGAATGAACTATTTTTGTTTAATAATTGAATTCAATCATTTGTGTATTGAAGGGTTAAATTACTTTAAATAAGTTAATTAATGATTTGATTAAGATTGATATTTTAATTCCAATAATTCCAAATTATACATTTTCTAAATCCAATATTTTTCAATTATAGCAAAAAAAACTAAAAAACTATGTGTTAAAAAACATTTTTATTAAATTATTAAAAAAAACAAAACATGTTCCACATTACAAAATGCGACAAATATTATTGAAATTAATATTAATAATATTATATATTAATTATATTATAATTGAAATGTATTCTTTTCAAATAAATATTTTTTTCAAAATAATATATATATATTTTTTTTCTTTCTTTGTTTTCTTCTTTTTACACGTAGTTAGATATTCTCATTACAACAATTCCAAATAATACATTTTCTAAGTCCAATAATTTTAAATATTGGAATAAAAGTATCAAACTATGTGTAGAAAATATTAATTTATTTAAAAAAGAAAACAAAAGCAATGTTTTCGTTTAAAAGAGAAAATACCAAAAGCGTACGGAGCTATTTGATCCAACTTTTAGCCTATTGTGTTAAAATCAACCGTTCAATATACTGACTGAACTGATATAAGTAAGTAAGTTAGTAAGTAAATAAGTAAGTAAGACAGTAGGTAAGTAAGTAAGTTAGTAAGTAAGTAGGTAAGTGAGTTAGTAAATAAGAAAGTAAGTTAGTAAGTAAGTAAGTAAGTAAGTAAGTAAGTAAGTAAGTAAGAAAGTAAGTAAGTAAGTAAGTAAATACGTACATAAGTAAGTAAGTAAGTAAGTAAGAAAGCAAGTAAGTAAGTAAGTAAGTAAGTAAGTAAGTAAGTAAGTAAGTTAGTAAGTAAGCAAGTAATAGGTAAGTAAGTAAGTAAGTGAGAAAGTAAGTAAGTAAGACAGTAAGCAAGTACATAAGTGAGTTAATAAATAAGAAAGTAAGTTAGTAAGCCAGTAAGTAAGTAAGTAAGTAAGTAAGTAAGTAAGTAAGTAAGTAAGT